>NC_063164.1:52625913-52925913 GCF_023159225.1 Perognathus longimembris pacificus
ACTTTCCTACCTGAACTGACTTTGAACCTTAATTGTCAGGTCTTAGCTACCTGAGTAGCCCAACTTAGAATGATTTTTTTTTTAAGTACTGGATATCTACTATCTGTCTGTCCACCTTCACTGTCATAATAAAGCACCAAGAAGGAGAATTAATTGCTAGATATGATGAATATGGTTCTATATGTGTCTTAGTGATATGAAATTTATTTTCAGCCAGTGATTGTTGACAGATTGTATATAAAATATACGGATAGTGCAAGACTTGTTTTCCCCCAAAGAAATGAATTACACACTTAATTTGCCCTTTCACACTGGATCAAGTGGAACTCACATATTTATGGCCAGGGAGAAGGGCTTGTACGGTGCATTGGGACTGTGTTCCCTTCCTAAGGTTCCTGAGCCCAATGTGTCTTCATGTCTGTACAGCATCAGTGGTGGAGAGGAAGGGTCAGAAGGAAAGAGACAAAACCGGACCGAACCCATGGCATGAGTGACACCCATTCTCCTACCCTGATTTGCAGGTGGAAAATCTATTTCTTTTTTTCCACTTAAAAGAAAAATTCAGTAGGTATGGGAAAAGAGAAAGAAAATGTTGACTTTTACATTGTGGTATGATTTCAGTATTTTACAATAAGAACATAGATGTCCAAAATTATATTCTCATGGCCAAGTCCTACCTCTGATAAATTGTGGCTTAGAAGTCTCTTGGCTTACAGACACCCTAAACTACTGTGTTAAAATTGCAATTCCATTGAGTGTGATGGCTCAAACCTGTAACCCCAGCTACTCAGGAAGTACAGATTGGGAGAATCTAAGTAATAATTAGTGAGACCTCATCTCAACAACAAAAAAGCTAGATGTGACTCACCACTGTCATACCAGCTATGTACTAGAGGCCACAGGTGGGAGGATCATGATTGGAGGCTAATCCTACACAAAAATGCAAGACTGCCTATCATGTGACTGTTCAAACCCCAGTACTACCTACTCTCCAAACAAAAACTGAATCTACTTTGTTCTCCCTAATCTCCATATCCTCTTGTAAATGTCCTTTGTGATTATGTAATTCAATGACCAAATGGAGCCCTCTTGAGAGCAAGAGGACAGGCACTAGAACAGGTTGGGAGTGCAGGCAGATGTCAGATACCTGAGAATATCTCAAGTAATGTATGGCTGCTGTCTCAGACACACCGTGCTGTTGTTGCTTATTGTGTCCTGGCCATTTGCCAGCCAAGACTGGCACTTGGTGGGAGTAAGAGGCAGAGCTCCTTCTCTGCTTCCTAGTATATTCTGAAGCCCAGAACAATATTTACATATAGTAGATGTTTGTGAAAGATTCACTGAATGGATGACTACATGCATGAAGAAGAAGAAAATCATTTTGGAAAAGGTGTTACATAAGTGTGAAGGAGTGTTTTGAAATGAGCTGTATGGTGCCACAGTCAGGGCACTGTGGAATGCTCTGCACACAGTCAAATCCTGCTAAATAGTCCCTGGTGCATAGATAATCTTGTTTGAAACCTGGTGAATTCCCAGAGCACAGTATCCATTCCTATTAACATGAAAAATGCCAAATATTTCAAAGCCTCATACTAAGTCTATTAGGAGGACTAGGGTTTGAAATCAAGGCTTTTTACTTCACAGGCTAGTGTTCTATGACTTCACTCACACCTCCAGTCCTGATTTTGCTGCTTAGTTTGGAGATGGAGTCTAGCAAACTTTTCTTTTCAGGCTGACTTTGAACTGTGATCTTCCAGATCTGGGCTTCCTAAGTGGTTAGGATGGTATGGAGCAATGAGGTAAAGCTAAGCCTTGGTACTTTGGAAGTACTTAGTAGTTTTCCGCTGTCACCATCTTAATAAAAATAGATAAATACATCATTTTATGTTGCATTATATTTGGCTACTCTGTCCCCAGGCAGGTTTTTGATCACTCTGAGCATCCCTTTACGATGCTAAAATACAGTCTGTGGCTCCAAGGTGGAGCATGAATTAGGACACTAACACACAGAGCTTGTGCACTGTTCCTCCCTACCAGCTAGCTGACCATGCTCGGTGACACGGCCTCCCTGAGCTGACCATTTATAACTTTCATCTCCATAGTACAGCTGGTGTGACCACTACATGGGAGCATGCCAGTGAAACTGGCCATTTTTGTTAAATGTTTTTGTTCCAGTAATGGACTGAGATGTCCTCCGATTACATCTGTAAATATCTGGGGAGTTTTGCCAGGCACTAGGCTCAGTGTCAATGTTTTATATCTTGTGAGAAATATTTTTAGAAAGAAGAACATTTCTTTTTAAGTCAGCATGTGCTCTATGTAGCACATGGTTGGTTTTAGGCAGTGTGACCATCACTGGGGAGCCTTCTGATTCACGGTGCAGAGAAGTCAGGAAAAAAAACCAAACCCAGCCTGAGTCTTGTCTTGACTGTTACTGACTCATCACGTGGTCCTGGGCGGATCACTGGGCCTTTGGGTCTTGTCATCTGTAAAGAGTGGATTGACCCAGGTATTTCCAAAAGTTCTTACTGTTCTAGAATACAATGTTTCTGAGTATACAGCAGTGATATCATTATTTATGTTTCAACCTTGTCTGGTAACCATCTAATGTTGTCAAAGGAATTGTAATTAGAAGAAATATTTTCTTTGCTTTGAGCATGGCAATGCAAATGGCAATAAGGATTTGGTCTTTGTTTTTTTTTTTGTTCCTCTTCCTCCTCCTACTATTATGATTATTATTATGATGATTATTAGGCTGTTCTGGCGTTGAACTCAGGGCCTTGTGCTTGCTCACTTAACTTCTTTAGCTGGCACTCTACCATCTGAGTCAGGCCTCCAGCTTGGCTGTTTGCTGGTTAATTAGAGATGGAGTCCCATAGACTTTTCTGCCTAGGTTGGCTCCAAACCATGATCCTCTAGATCGTAGCCTGATGAGTAGCTAGGAATACAGGTTTGCGCCACCAGTGCCTGGCTTCTTCCTTTGGTTTTGAAAGATAAATGTATGGCATGTAAATCACATATAAAACCACAGGAGTGTGTGAATGAAGAAATGGTTCTGTGTGAGTGAAAAGACTTACAGGGCTCTTTGTAGGCACTGATGTAGGGGCTAGGGTAGCAACCGTATATACCAGAGGTTCATCTAAGTGGGAGGTGCTACCCAGCTAAACAGAGGGCCCATGGTTGCTCAGTGGTTCATACAGGTCATGTGTAAATGCATCCATCTACATTCTTTTAATATGAGTGTACTGAAATTCACAATTGGTTAAGATTGCCAGTAAAAGCCATAGTTTTTGACACATCGACACTGCCTCAACTGGTGATCTATTTAGTCATTCAATTAGTTTGATCAATAACCAGTTAGTGACATTATTGAGATGTCCTCAATGAACCAAAAGACTCTAATCACTGGGTGTGATTACATATGGTATTGTGAGCAGGCCATGATACAAACTAGGTGAATTTAGGGAGGAATAATGTAAACATCTCTCTAAAGTCTGTACTTAAATCCAGAATGAAAATGAATGTCATTCTGTCTATTCTACATAGAAAAGAGACATCTGAACATTTACTTTAGGAATCATTTCTGAACTTTGAAATGTCTATAATGGTGTAGGTGATATGAAACTCTCCTCCTATTGGAGGTTATGTTAACTGTCACTAGGGAACTGGTAATAAATACCTTATGAAATCCTACCAATCAACATTAGCAAACATGGCCCACTGCAAATCACCTTTCAATGACTAATGATTAACAAGCATCTGACGCCCAAGTACTAGACTGACTTTTCACTTTTGAATGTCATCTACTTCATTACCATAGAAAAAATGGTAATGGTAATCCCTCCCATCTGCCCTTTAAACCTTAGTCCTCATTGCTTTCATTAGTCTCTGAAAGTTTCCATTCTCAAAATCTAGTCAGTCCTGTCACTTCCTTCTGCTTTGGCTTCCCCTCTCTTCTCTTCCTTGTATACCTAAGTTTCCAGAGCAGTGCTCTGTTGCCACAGAAACGTAAAACAACCATACCAGGTGCACAGTTAGTAGAGTTTAGTGCCAGATCTCAATCCATTTCTTCTACATGGACCATCTTTAATGTCTCCTTCTTTTGCTTCTTCCTTCCCCAGCCGCTGCCCACTACACATAGCGCATCTTGGTTTCACATCCCTTTCCATCCCTCCAGGTTAGCTTTTCTTTACCTTATTAGTCTAGTTAATCTTGTTTCTTGATTCTCTTTGTTACACTAGTGCCCACAAGCTCTTTCTAAATCCAAACTCTGTTCATGCCTTTCTTCTGAACACAAATCCCTAGTGGCATCTCACTACCTTCTAAACAGAGTCCAAATTCCTGGGCACAGTGTTCCAACCCTTTACATGTCCAGTTTACACTTTTACTTCAAGTTTGTTCCAGTCAAACCAGAACAGTGCCTGAATTTTCCTGCTGCCTGCCAAGGCATGTTAAGTTGTTCTGGGCTCCAGGATGCTTGGGATGCAGAGGGAAGGACATTTTCTGTAAATGACACAGAGGGGTTTGGCAGCTCTTTGACCCACGTGAATGGGGTGCCAGTTTGTCCCATGTCTGCCCATTTCTGCTCTACTGACCACTCAAGATTCAGGTTAAATTCTAACTCCTTCATGAAGCATTTCTTTTGTGCTTGCCTGGAAGCCAATTTACTTCCCATTTTTCACTGTAAAGATCCATAGCACATGCCACTTTTTTTTGGATGTCATCAGCTCTTGGGCCAGCTCAACAATAATATATTAAAACAGCGGTGTTTGAAGATTTGTTGTAAATTTCAGCACAATCATTTAATAACAGTCCATGTATGTTGAATTTTGTCCTTTAACAAGTAGTATTACATCATGTTATACATGTTATACAGCATGTTATATATCAAGAAAGTAATCATAAAATAATATTTCAAGCCTTCATATTTGTAAGTGATACACTTAAAATAGTTTTAGGAAGGTCTTGATACAAAGGGTAGAGAGAGCATGCAGACATTTGTCTTCTCCATTTCCTGAGACTTTGTTTTAATGGCAGTCCAAAGGAACTAAAGAGAATGAACTCAACATCATTATGAGACTGGAAGAGGAAATAAGGAAGGGAGAAGAATTTTAAATTTAGTTACATGAAAAATGGATGGAAGAGAACATCTTCTAGTAATTCAAACTCCCCTTTCTTTCAGGCCAAATGGTAAGTTAGGGCAAAATTTAAAAGGATATTTGGCTGCAGGCACTAGGGATCCAATAAGAGAGTGAATAAATTCTGAACCCAGGTTTAGGCAGATAGAAACTTGAGAGGAAAGTTTAGTATTTGAAACAACTTTCCTTCCTGGAGACATTGGCAAACCCAGAAGTAACTGAGAAACAGTAAAGCTCAACAGTGGAGGACCATACAGATAAAAGTTGGATTTCTTTCTTCTCTTTTCTCTTTTTTCCCTTTCCTTTCCTTTCCTTTTCCTTCCCTTCCCTTCCCTTCCTTTCCTTTCTTGTCCTGTCCTTCCCTTTCTTTTTCTTTCCTTTTCTTTTGGTGATATTATAGACTGAACTCTGGGTTTCACTTTACCACTGTGCTGTTCCTTCATCCGTTTGCCGTTCCTCACTCGTCTGTAACTGTGATCCTTCTATCTCTGCCTTCCAAGTTGCTGGAATTACAAACCTATATCACAGGTCCATCAAAAGTCATATTCTTAAATGCTAATCTACACACACACACACACACACTTTGAGAGTGTTCTCTGGGAGATACTGAACAGACATAAACTGATCTTACAGGCATTGAAGGCCAGTTTCAACTCATCAAAGACAGGTTGAATTACACTGATCCTGATTTAGTCAAGCCTGTGGTGAATATTATTTTCTTATAAGGAATATTATCATGGGCTTCAAATTATCTTTACAAACAATTTCACAAATTTCATTTCTGGCATGCAATGAACAGGAAATAAAAAAACAGCAATGTGAACCATATCATAGTAAAACTGCTATAAAACAAAGAAAAAGAAAATTATAGAAGCATACACAGAGAGAGAGAGAGAGAGAGAGAGAGAGAGAGAGAGTTTTGTGCTTGTCCTGGAGCTTGAACTCAGGGCCTAGGCACTAACCTTAAGGGTTTTTGTTTTGTTGGTTTGTTTTGCTCAAGGCTAATTCTCTACTCTTTGAACCATAGCATTAATGCTTTACCAACTGGGTCATGGCTCCACTTCTGGCTTTTTAGTGGTCAATTGGAGATAAGAGTCTTACAGACTTCCTTGCCTAGGCTAACTTCCCACATGACCTTCAAATTTCAGCCTCCTATGTAGCTAGGGTTACAGGCATGAACCACCAGCTTGTGTCATTCTTACCTATTTACTTTTTGAGTTTATGGCACTGTGAGTATCCCAAGAATAATGTCTACAGTCTATGTTTCTGTGCTGTAGCTAATAATATCATTTTTAAACTATGAGTTAGACCTGGAACATTCATTATTACAGAGCTTCTGAATTATGGTTTTATTATTTCTATTTTCTTTTTAATTTTATTTACAGCTAGAGTTTAATTAGAAAGAGGGAAGATTTACAGTTACAATGTCTATGGCTGGAAGTTTCAGTTTTTCTATTCAAGTTTGAAAAAACAGTTCAAATGATCAGAAGAAGACTAATAAATGATAAAAGTTAAATTTCCACAAGACTCATATAGTAATGGCATTATAGATATTCTTTTCTCCCTCCTTTGTTTTTCTTTAGTGCTGGAATCAAACCCAGGGCAATGAGCTCAAATATATCCCCACTTTGAGCATTGTTGCTTAAGCGATACAGGAAAGGTTCACTGTTGTTTCTTCTGCTTTGCTTATAGTGCTCATTAAACATAACCTTTTAAGTAAGGATTTGGCATAAAATAATATGTATCTTTTAAAAAGTAAATTTTAGTACATGAAAAATTGTCTATAGCTTATTTATTTCCTTGTGAAATTATAATTTTAGAGTCTTCAAATGAATTGTTTCCTTATTTTTCTTCATAAAATGCTTATTGATCCCTGTTGAAATCCTGGTCTCATTTTTGTTTTTGTTGCCAGTCCTGGGGTGTGGACTCAGGGCCTGAGCACTGTCCTTGGCTTCTTTTTGCTCTAGGCTTGCATTCTACCTCTTGAGCCACAGAGCCACTTCCGGCTTTTTTCGATATCTGTGGTGCTAAGGAATTGAACTCAGGATTTCATGTATATGAGGTGAGCACTTTTACCATTAGGCCATATTCCCAGCCCCTCGTTTTTAAGGTTATAGTTCTTAAGATCTTGATATTCCCATGTATACTATGTGCTACGCATTTTAGAGTAAGAAAATGTTGAGACTATCTGATTTAGAGAAAGGGCCTTACAGGGTTTTTCCCCCATTTTTATATCACACAGCAATCTTGCATATTGTTTACACAGGGTAGGTACTCAAAAAACTTGGTGTATCCTATTGAGTAGTAGATCATATCACATCGTTACATAAATAGTAGCTCAATCCAGAGGGGAAAATTTAAGTGTGCAGTGTGGGGAAAGTTATTAATCATAGATGCCACATCGTTGAATATAACTTCACTCTCAGACACTGCTGTGACTAAATGAAGGCTCTCCATTCATTCTTCATGTGCTGGTGCCTACTTTTCCGGGCCCTGTGTGAGGCTCTATGCAGACAAAGATGGACAAGATTAAACCCTATCTCTGTGACCACCCAGTGCTTGTGGAGTCAGCTGACTCACCGACCAGTGGATAGAATTACAAAATAATATGATCTGGACTTGGGCAGGCCTAAAATCATTTTTTCTCACTTTTCTTTCCTTGTTTAACAGACTGGAGATGATGTCTTACTATTCATCTTAACACGATGGGTAATGTGTGTTCATTTGCTTTGTAGAAACAATCTGAAATGTGTAGGCTTTTGTGCCTAGCAGAGAACTCTCCTGTGCTAGGAGAATATGGGTTGCTCTCCCACAAAGGAGTTAGCAATGGAGTTTGATTGGGGAGAGGGGAAAGGAGAGGGTACAAAGGCAGAGATGTGGGAGAGAGCAGGAGAAGGACTCCTTGGGACAGATTCGGCATGGACAGACTGGTGACTTGGTGGGAAAGCCAGTAGCTTGTCACTGTTCCTAACTAGCCTATGGTGAGATAGTTTACTGCCTTCTTAGATGTGAGCGGCATGAGGGACTGTCATAAGCATCCCACAGGGACATGGAAGGAGGAAAAGAGGGATTACTCATCTCAAGCTGCACAGCAGATGTGGGAGAGCAGCAGGAACAGGAGAAGATATTTAGGAATCTGTAAACTCTTCAGCAAAGCTCAGGCACAGATCGTGTGTTCAGGGAAGCAGATCCCAAGGCAAATCCCATAATAGTGCCTTTTTGGTCAGTGGTAATCAGTCAGTAACCATAATTGTTCTTACCTGGGACAGATATAGGGTCAGGAGATGCAATTCAATGTTGAGCAAAAGAGTCTCTTTTTGAAGATGGGTAAAAAAAGAAAGGGCAGGCTGAGTTGCTCTCCTCTGAGACACAGGCGACAGGGGACAGCGATTTGTAATACTCATCTTCCCCATCCAGCACTTTGATTTGGCTGTAGCCAAGAAAAGAGGAGGATTTCCAAGAGAAAAGCAAACCAAGTCATTAGTAGGACAGTGAGAATTGTGGGAGTGGTGGGCACAGGGTTGAGGCTCTGCTAACAAAGGCTCCCTCTGTACCTGGGAGAGGTTCCTGGGTCTGAGCCTTCCAGCTCTAGGTCATATTGCAGTCTGGTTTATGTGACTCAATTGTGGATCCCCATCTGGGTTCCTCTAGATGACAAAGCTCCATTCCTATCCTGCACTCTACCAGCTCTCAAATTAGCATCAGTCATCTTTGTGGCTATTCTTTTTTTTTTTTTTTGCCAGTCCTGGGCCTTGGACTCAGGGCCTGAGCACCATGCCTGGCTTCTTCCTGCTCAAGGCTAGCACTCTGCCACCTGAGCCACAGCTCCCCTTCTGGCCGTTTTCCATATATGTGGTGCTGGGGAATCGAACTGAGAGCTTCATGTGTAGGAGGCAAGCACTCTTGCCACTAGGCCATATTCCCAGCCCCTTTTGTGGCTGTTCTTAATGGTGATGCTAATGACCAATGCACCACAAATTCCTGCTCTCTTCTCTCTCACACTAGAGGGAATTTTTTGTTTATACTTTAAGGCCCACCAGTAAGACAGCATGCTCATTTGCACTTCCTAAAATGCTCTTATTTGTGGAAGGAGAGTTTCATACAAATCACTTCACATCTTCAGTTAGGAAGAAAGTACAATTCTGAGAAATAACATTAGCCCTCAGGTGACAATTTCAACACTTCTGGACAGAATAGATTCCAGTTTTCTATAGTTGCAACTATGAAAAAGAGTTTCCAATGTCAACAATAGTGGCACTATCCGGATGTAGTATTTTTAGAAGCCTCTCTGGAAAGTTTTGCAATTTTCTGTGATATCACAAAGGACCCCTTCTGTTTACAGTTGCTTAGAACTAAGAAGAGAGATATTTACCCAAGTTTTCTTGGCTTCCTCTTGCTCCCTTGATATTCTAGAGTTCCCTGTGGAGAAAGCCAAGAACACACAGTCAAAGCAGAGCAGCAAGTCGTTAATTTTTAATTCAAAGTGATTTTGTGTTGAATGCAAGCAGATGCTGATAATATCAGAAGTCACAGCATAATTTTTTTGATCAAAGGGCTCAAGTGAGCCTGATGAAGCATGCATCTTGCTCGTCTTTGATAAACCACATCAATTATTCACCGTGAAGGCAGACATCCTGACATGAAAGCAACAGATAAAGAGCCTAAGCACATGTTCACTACGGAGAGCATAAGAGAGTGGGGGGTGGGGCTGGAGGGGCTGGAACAGGTATTAATAACAGAATTATTAACTGGAAACAAAGCCAGTGAAACAGCTTTATGGCCTCTTTGAACTCACATTTAACTGGTTATAGTACATGGTGTCCTCAGGGCTACTCAACATTTTGGGTTGCTGACATCGTCGGCGAGGTGGTCGCTGCTTCTGTGTAAGGCCATCTTCTGAACCTGTAACCACATAGTACAAACTTGACTGGAAGCCATTCCCAGGGTTGCAAACATCAAATGAGAAATGGCTCTGCACATAAATATAGAAACGGTGTCCCTTTTCAAGATTCATTCTAGGAGTTTTGCTAAGTCTGGGAGAAGTCTCTCTCTCTCTCTCTCACACACACATACACACACACACACACACACACACACACAAACACACACACGGGAATTACGAAGTATAAACAAGGGTGCTGTTCATAAGTTAGCCTCACATTTCTGATCTGAATCAGCAACCCAGAGTGACAGGAAGCAAATTGGTTTGTCTGCCCTGTTGAGGTAGAAGCTGAGGGTCAGCTCACACAGGGCAGATGCTTTTAGTGGGGTAATTCTGTTTAGGGCAACCAAGGCAATCTGGGATGGTTTGCACCATATCCCTACAGCAAGTTCAAAGACATCTGGAACACACACACTCTTGCTGAGATGAGAAGCAAATCTGCTGGTGGGATACATTTTTTTTGGGGGGGAAATGACTTGAGCTAGCATTTCCTGAAATACTTTGAACAATATCACTGGCCCATGCCTTCTCTGAAGGTGTCATAAAAGAGGAGGGGAAAGAATGACTGCCCAGTTTTATGGCATAGGCTCTCCTTGTTAGTCTTCATTTCAGAACCCTGGACCAAGAGTGATGAGAAATTAAGACCCACTCATATTCATTTCCCATCTAAGCAAATGATTTTTGTGCAATCTATAGTTCTTTGATTATTCATCTGAATCAAGACTTAGTAGTTCTAACTTCTCTCTCTCTCTCTCTCTCTCACAGACACACACACGTACACACATACACATGCACAATTGCTATGGAATATTCTTTATGAATGTCTTAGTATAAGGAAGAGCATATTATTTTTACTATTCATAAAAAGGAGTTGGAGATTCTACTTGAGATCATATTTTAACTTCAATAGAGATTTCTACCACTGAAGGAAATCCTGGGGAATTTTTTTTCTCTTACATTTAACATGTTTCTTTTACAAATGAAAATATTTGTAATCAATATAAAAACATGAAAAATATGCATACTACTGGGATACCAAGTGATGTTTCTACACACATAAAGTGTATAATGTTTATTAGGTTAAACATAAACCATTTCTTTAAACAGTTATCATTTCTTTATGCTAAAACATTCCACAAAGTCCCTTCTCTCTAGATAAGACTAATCTGACCTAGGAGAAAGCTTGTCTCCTTCTTCTTCCTCCTACTCTCTCCGGACCCTGGTAACAACCATTCCATTCTCAGTTTCCATGTATAAATGAGATCATGTGGTACTTGTCTTTCTGTGCCTGGATTATTCCACTTGGGATAATGATATCTAGTCCCATCCACATTGTTGTGAAAAGCAGGATTTCACTCTTTGTTACAGCTGAATAATATTTCATGGTGCAGACGTAACACATTTTCTTTATCTGCTCATCAATTGATAAGACTTCTGGGGGGTGATTTCCACCTCTTGGCTATTGTGAATAGTGTTGCAATAAGCATCTGAATATAGATATCTTTTCAGTAATTTATTTCCTTTGGATATATGCCTTTTAGGGGAACTCCTCTATTATATTGTTTTTCATAATGGCTATATTAATTTGTATTCCTATATGCTGTGTGCAAAGATTCTCTTCTCATCTCTTCTCTCCTTCCTCCCCCCTCACAATCTCTCTTCCTTCCTTCCTTCCTTCCTTCCTTCCTTCCTTCCTTCCTTCCTTCCTTCCTTCTTTCCTTCTTTGTGCTAGTCCTGGGGCTTAAACTCATTGCCTGAGCATTGAGCTTCATTTTGATCAAGGCTAGTGCACTACTACTTGAGCCATAGCTTCACTTCCATTTTTGGGGAATAGTTT
The DNA here is from genome assembly GCF_023159225.1 of Perognathus longimembris pacificus. Lineage (NCBI taxonomy): Eukaryota > Metazoa > Chordata > Mammalia > Rodentia > Heteromyidae > Perognathus > Perognathus longimembris. Next base: position 52,637,831 of record NC_063164.1, read on the forward strand.
ATTAGAAATAAGAGCCTTAGATATTTTACAGAGTTTAATTATTTTATTGTGGGCTTGCTTCCAACCACGATCCTCACATCTCAGACTCCTGATTACAGGATGTGCCACTGGAGCCCAGCTAATGTTTTCCTTTTCTCTACATCCTCACCTTGTGTTTCAGAGAAGAGCCATTCTATGCTGGGAGAGTGATGTCCCTTTGTGGTTTTTATTTTCACTTCTCTGATTTTTAGTGGTGATAAGCATTATTTTCATATAGCATTGTCCATTTCTATATCTTGTTTAAGAAATGTTTACTTAGGCCTATTGTTCATTTGTGAAATCAGGTTATCTTTGGACTATTTAGCTTTTTATTTTTTTAATTTTTTTTTGGCCAGTCCTGGGGCTTGGACTCAGGGCCTGAGCACTGTCCCTGGCTTCTCTTTGCTCAAGGCTAGCACTCTGCCACTTGAGCCACAGGGCCACTTCTGGCCATTTTCTGTATATGTGGTGCTGGGGAATTGAACCCAGGGCCTCATGTATACGAGGCAAGCACTCTTGCCACTAGGCCATATCCCCAGCCCACTATTTAGCTTTTAAAACTCCTTCTATAGTTTGGATATTACCCCTTGTCAGATGTATGTTTTGCAAATATTACCTCCTATTCTGTGGGTTGTTTCTCCCTTTGTTGAGTACTACCTTGCTGAGCAAAAACATTGTAGTTTAATATAACATAATTCATCTTGTTTTGCTTTTGATTCTTGTTCTTTGAGTCTTATTTAAAACAAAAATTGTCCTAGTTTTGAACTGTGACCCTCAGATCTGAGACTTCCGAGTAAGTAGGATTATAGGCACGTGCCACCAGTGCTCAGCTATATCTACGTTTAAAAAAATTTTTATTTTATTGTAAAGGTGATTACAAAGGGTTACAGTTATAAAAGTAAGGCAATGAGTACATTTCTTGTCAAACAATGTTACCCTTTTCCTCATTTTCTCCTACTTCCCCTCCCCAAGACACCCCTCCCCCATATCTATGTTTTGATGAAACTGAATGATAGACTTTAGAAGCTTGCTTATTATCACAGTTTTTCAAAAGAGATAGCATGGCCTGTAAGTGTTGAATGGCTCATCTCAGATCAATGGCAAGGCAGAGCCCAAACCTAGATCTCTTAGTTCTGATTCTAGCAAATATTTATGTACACACACACACACACACACACACACACACACACACACTGCAGTATGTTGTCTTTCTTAAGAAACTTTTTAGAAGTGAAAAGACTAGGTAGAAATTCACCGAAGACATACTAATTTGCATAGTAAAATGGAGAATTTCAATAGCTTTCATAGAGATTCCTGTGTCAGAAACACTGCAAAGCCCAGGTTTGTTGTATTGGCCTTGTTTGCCCAAGTTGAGATGGGCCTTTTCTGGTACTTCTAACATATGTCCTTCCTGTTTGGAATGTCCATACCCTGCAATATGAAAGGATATGAGCTTTTTTTTTTTTCCAAATTTTTATTATCAAACTGATGTACAGAGAGGTTACAGTTTCATTCGTTAGGCATTAGATACATTTCTTGTACTGTTTGTTACCTTGTCCCTCATACCCCCCTCTCTCCTCCCCCTTTCCCTTTCCCCCCATGAGGTGTTCAGTTCACTTACACCAAACGGTTTTGCAAGTATTGCTTTTGTAGTTGTTTGTCTTTTTAAGCCTTGTTATATCCTCTCCTTGCTAGATGAATGAACAGAAGCGACCAGAGGTCAGGTGGCCAGCATGAACATGTACTAGTTTTGACATCTGCTCTCCCTTAGACTTCCTAATATTGCAAGAATTCTAGCCATGGCAACTCAAAAGACTGAGCTGAAATAGTTTGTGGGTTCAGCTAGAGTTCATTCCAGTTCAACTGGACTTTGTGCAATGTTTACACTTGATCAAAGGCTTTTATTTATATTCTTACAAGCCAATATAAGATGTGGTCCTCAATTTTTGTACTTACAAACTTAATGCTCCATGGGCTGGTATTCTTCTGAGTTATAGAACTGCTCAAGTTATTAGACAGAATTTTTGTCAATTTTAATACTTCTCCCATAACTTAAAAAAATGGTTGATGTTTGATCACACAGTATTTATATGATACTGGAATCTGACACAACTGGTAGCCTCATTTCACACTGAATTTTTCATTTTTAGTAAGCTTGATATTCCCATATATCACCAGAGTGATCCAATTTCTGGGTTTTCTGTCATTCAAAAGACTTCTTGTCATCCATACATGACACACTGGACATGGTAAAGTCATAATTGAAAAAAGAATTGTTATTAGTCAACTTATTGGAATAATTTGCTATCAATATAAAAATAGGTTGCATCCAGACACTGTAATTTTCTCTTATATGCCAGGCACTTTGCTGGATATTGTGAGGAGCCAAAAAGAAATATGATGAAATCCCTGATGTCAATCCAGTAGAGGCCCTGAGTCTACAGGGGCTAAGTGACTTGGTGAAGGATGCAGGCTGTTGCTGCTGGAACCCATTTAGTTTTTAATGCTTTTAAATAATGTTAAGTCCTTTACTTCCCTCAGTATGCTTCTTTACTCTCATACTCCACAGTAAATTTCAGATGAGGTATATAAACATTTTAAATATTCCCATAAAAACTCTAGAAAGAAATGACAACTATTTCCACCTTAAAGAAGATACAAGGATAGATTTGATTATGTTAAAGAAGAATATTCCAGGTGATGGATAGCAACAGGCCTAAGGTAAAAGGAAGCATAACAGAAATGTAAAAACAATTAAAAATATATGTTCAGAGAAGTCTAAATCAAATGAAGGAGGAGGAAAAAAGTTTGATAAGAAGTGTACTTACTGGCTTATGTATGAAACTGTAACCTCTCTGTACATTACTTTGACAATAAGTAAATTTAAAAAAGAGTCTAAATCCATAATGTGATAAACTGAGGTGACAGAGACAGAAAATAAATAGTACTCTATAGCTGCAGCTTTCACAACCATGGATTACAACTATATACATATGTATTATATAAATAATATACAAATAATTAATATATGGATATGTTATATATACACAGCATACATACATACACCTACACACATAGATAATACTTAAAATGTATATACATTTTGTATACACACGTACATATGTGTGTCAATGCACACATGTTCATACATATATGCAAATATACTTAAAAACATATGTTGGTGTTGGAGATTAAACCCAGGGCCAGTGGATGCCAAGCACATACCACTAAGCTGAATTCCCAGCTCCCAATAATATTTGAAAAAAATATTATATACATACTGAACATGTACAGATGTCTTTCTGGTCATTATTCCCTAAACAATCTGTTATAACAACTATTTACATAGTATTAAGTATCATAAGTAACTATAAGTAATATAGAGATGATATAGAGCATATAGGAGGATTTGCATGGCACTTAATGTAAGTGAATGGAACATTCTAGATTTTGGTATCCTGTAGACAGAGTGGACCCTCAGGTCTCACTCCCCCTGAAGTGGCACAGTCAGTAACAATACCTAAGCAATTTTCACACCTTCATCAAGTCTCTAAACTGAAGCACACTTCCCAGTTTGTAACACACAGATGGCTACCTCTGTATAGAGTATTTAAGAGTTACATGATGTCACAAATAACAGCCTGTATTTCATGTAGGTCTTTCTGTTTTTCAGGAGCACCTACCAACTTTTGATTTCATATTTGAGACCTTCAACATATCCTTTTCTTCTGAAGTACAGAACAACTGGAGCTGAATCTGTCAGAAAATGGAAAGCTGGAGAGCTCTTCTAGCACACTAGGAAACACGCACTCCTCTTGTGCTGAGTTGGATGTCTCCCACTGTGTGGCTAGCTGCACGTTTGTTTGAGAGACAAATGAGTGAGAGACAAATACTGAATTCAGTTGATTCAGTATATAACTTCAAACAATGGGTTTGAAACTTTAGCATTTCTTTTCTCTACAGAGAAAATATGCAATTCGATGTCAGAATTATAAACATGGGATTCCTTGTTAAATTTGATAACAGCCAATTTTTTTAGTCTATGTCCCAAGTCATATGTCATATATACATGAATTCATAATAATACACACACCTATCGATCATCTATCTATGTACCTACCTACCTACTTAACTATCTATAGTTGGTACTGGGGCTTGAACTCAAGGCCTTATGATCTGACTTGCTTTTTTCAAGGCTAATGCTCTACCAATTGAGCTACAACTCTTCTAACCTTTTGGTGCTTAATTGGAGATGAGTATCCCATGAACTTTTCTTCTCAGGCTGCCTTAGAATCTTGAAACTCAGATCTCAGCAGCCTGAGTAGCTAGGATTACAGACATGAGCCTCCAGTATCAGACCCAAGTGTATTTGAGACATGTTTACATTAAAGAATTACTGGTGTTTTTTTCTGAAATTCAAATTCAAATCTACCCTAGTGTAAGTATCTTTATATTTGTTAAGTCCACTACGTTTAATTCTTTCATATCTTAATTTTCTGCCCTAGGATCTCAGAAGCTGAGGAAGACAGTGATTTCCTCAACTGATGGCTATGAGTGCCTCAGTGTCCTCTAAAATTGAAGGTGTCACCTTTCATCATCACCTGCTACAGATGTGCCAGCACTGGTCAAGTTTCCTTGCAGAACTGTGAGTGTGGAAGGCCAACCACAAAGGAGGGCAGGATGGTGGTAGACAACCCACATTTCCTAGCCTGGAGACACAGTTTGGATTCTTGGTAAACAGGGGTGCTAGGATGAAAGGGAGCCAATGCCCTGGCAGGGCTATCAGACCTGGGCCCTCCTTTCCATGAGCCTCAGGGGGCATGGCTATTTTCTGAGCAGCATGACTACCCATCTGATGGATGAGGCATTCCCAGGGTTCCTTGCTACACAAAGCATCCTCTTGAAAAGCAAACTGAGTGTTCACTGTTCTATATTTACAGATGGCAAATCCCTTAGGGGGTTACCAGATACACCCTTAGGATAGTTAAATAGGATTACAGTTCTACAATTAATTTACAGAGCTCTGCCAACTCTGTGCAGAAAGTATAGTGCCTCTGTCTCTGAGGTACTCAGGGCATTTGAAGGTGACAGGAACTCAGCTGTCAGCTGGACAATCCTTTTTTTTCAAGGTGAGTTGACAATACCAAATGGTCACTTTTGAGATAAGGTCTTATTTTCCACATGGGCATACTCTGAAACTACTTCTAGCTAATTTAGTCTTCCCATCATTGCTGGGATGAAAGACAGGCACCACTACCACCACAGTCAGATTCTTCCATTGAGACAAAGACTTCCATTGAGATGGAGTCTCTTGGATTTGTTTGTCCAGAATGGTCTTGAACCATGATGCTTCCCATCTCAGCCCCTAAGTAGGTAGGATTGTAACAGTGAGCCACCAGGGCCCAGCTTATGATGCATATTCTTTTACTAATAACTTGCTCAAAAGTTTTCCTCTTACCAAGTGTAACTTCAGAGGGAACCAAGGAATTCACCCGGCTTCTGTAAAACATGCACACTCACATAAACACACACCCAGAAGGAAGGGTTTTTCTCTTGGGGTGCATGTAATTCTGATCTTGCTTTCCAAGATGAAAGGAAAGATACAAATTTTCCCAGTTGCCATGTTATGTCATGAAGAATATTCTTCAAAATTGCAAGATTGCTACAAAGAAAATATCCCTGAGTTAAATTAGTGCCTGTGAAAGATGCTAGAGTTTCCACTTGCCTGTGTGAAAGTTTCTACTTAACAGTTATAGAGGTGTCAAAACTTTCCATAAGGCCTGCATACACTCAATAAAGAAATAAAGAATAAGTGAATGAGTGAATAGTGACTATTCCCCTTTCATAGTAGGGGCTCTTCCCTCTATATGGTTCTTTTTGGTTCTTAGACTGGAGTTGGGAGGTTGTTGTCAAGGCTCATAACAGGAAGAGGGGTTTTCTTCACTTGAGAAGCTGTAGTCAACTAAGAAAGGAGATGAAAGGAACCTTTCAAAACAAAGCTTATGACTTTTTGTTTTCTTTTTTTTCAAAGTCCATTCTGTACTTTTCTGGTCATATGTATTTACTTTAAAATTAAAATATTGGGGCTGGGAATATGGCCTAGTGGCAAGAGTGCTTGCCTCCTACACATGAAGCTCTAAGTTTGATTCCCCAGCACCACATATGTGGAAAACGGCCAGAAGGGGCGCTGTGGCTCAGGTGGCAGAGTGCTAGCCTTGAGCGGGAAGAAGCCAGGGATGGTGCTCAGGCCCTGGAGTTCAAAGCCCAGGACTGGCAAAAAAAATTTTTTTTTTAAATTAAATTAAATTAAATTAAAATATTAATCACGAATCTTTCTGTTGTAGCTCCCCCACTTAACAATAAAGTTGTAAATAATTCCCATGCTATTAGCATATTTAAAACTGTATCTTTATAGCAATAAATGAACATGAGGCTCAAACAAGTTAAGTGGTGAGAATGTCAGACTTTTTGGCTTTCTGTCCCCTTCTGATAATATACCAGTACTGGAACACGTTTCTGATTTGTCTCTCAGGGACAGCCTGAATGGCATAACTCCTTCCCTTCCTCTCCCTTCTTTTTCTTTTTTCTCCTCTCTTTCCCCATTCCTCCTCTTCACTCACTCTCTTCTTTCTTCTCCTTCCTTCCATATTTATTTCTTTTTCTATTTCTCTCTTCCCCCTTCTCCTTCTCTCCTTCCCTTTCCTTCTTTCCTTTCTCTTTCTCTCTTTTTCTTTCTATTTTCTTCTTACCTCATCTTTCTGCATGCTGGGATTACAAGTATATATTTCCACACTTGGTTTTAGATATCATAATCTGTAATGGTAGGGTTTTACTTTAAGGTGTTAATTTATATACAATAATTTCCCATTTGGGATATAGAAGTTGTTTCCAATATTTTTCTTTAATGCTTTGAGGAACATATTCATATATTGGTCTTTGACAGACCTTCATTATTTCTTAGGATAGGTTTCTAAAAGCAGAACTATTGGCCAATGAATATACATCTCTTAAAGTATGATTTGTTTTTCTAATTGTCATCTAGAAAGTACATAGCAAAATTTCTTCTAACTCTTGTACCTAAACTGACCTATTTCAGCAGCCTTTTTCAGCATAGAACAGATATTAGAAGTCGAACAATTCAATATGTGCACAAGTAGCACCTTATTCATGGTTTCACCTGTTTTTCACTGATTTCCTGAGTGTGAATTCCCCAACATGCCATGTTTATTAATCATTTTTGTTTCTAGGTTCCCTTTCAACTAGAGCAGTGGCATTTTGTAGTCTGGGCTGGAACTGAAGTGTGAGGATCAGGCTGTGTCCTGTGTGGTAGATGAAAGATGACTGACTGGTTCCATTGGCTAGGGAGTATTGGTATGGCTCTTTTAAAAAATTAACATGTTGCAGGCGACTGTATCTTAAATTTTGTGATTCACCACCTCAATCTTATTTCACAACATTCAAGATCATCTGTACTATTCTTTTATGTCTTTTCACCCTAGGATTTCTTCCTTTTCTTTTCTTGTTTTAGTTAAATGCATTTCTTTGACAAGTGAAACTTTAGGCCAGCTGTGGGTGGCTCAATACTAGATACTCCCTGGAGGCTAAGGCCAGAAAGATAGTGGGTCAAGGCCAGCCTAGACAAAAAGTTCGCAAGACTTTTATCTCAACCAATAAAAGCTTTGGCTTGTTGGTGTGTGCTTGTCATCCCAGCTACTTAGGAAGTGTAAATAAGAGGGTTGTGGTTTAGCCCTGCTGAAGCATATATGCAAGATCCTATTTAAAAACCAAAGTAGATAGTACCTGGGCCCTGGCTCAAGTGGTTGAGCTTCTGCCAGCAAATGCTCTGACTTCAAAGAAAAGAAAAAGGAACTTTATTCAGCATTGTAAATAGAAAGCCGTAAATCACTTATATAGTAAATAAAATGAAATAAAATAATATCACCACTCCCAAGCTAGAATTTTTTCCTGCAAGAGGTTCTGAACTTTTTAAAAGATTTTTTCAATAACAGAAGCGATCAAACATGATAGGATCTTAAGGCATTAGCAACACTGACTTCCCCTATGCTTCTATAAATTGGTTCAAGTATGGGAACTTGATGATTCAAGTTCATCTCTTTTATTTTTAACTTAGAACACTTTTGCTAATATAGATCAACTAAAAATTTAGTTGACTTCCATCTATTTCACTTATAGGGACATCTTGATCGAGTAGCTATCACTATAGATCTCTGCCAGTCAGCCTATTCTTATTTCTATTTTCATTGTCTTGTTCACATAGTAGTCATGCCTATGTTGTCCTTGGTGGTTAAGTGCTGTCCCTGGACCCTTTCTCCTACTAGGATCCAATTATCCCCCATTGCAGTTAAAGATTCCAGTTTCTACTGTGACTCCTGACCCCATCACTACTCTAAGATGCTGAGGTTCCCCTCACAATCTAATTCTTCCAGTCATGGTAAAGTCCATGTCCTCTGGTCAGCTCTGGCATGGGTGGGCAGTCCTTACATGATAAATCAAGTCTAACACTTCAATCACTCCAAGCCTTTAGGAAATTTTCTTTATAATTAATATACCCAGCACTTATGGCTTTTAGTTTTCATGATTCAGTGAACAACCAAAGGATTAGGTCTCTTCTAATACCCAGAGCTACAACAGTGAATCTCTAGTCACTGGGCTCATATCAATAAGTTTATAATCCGTCCAGCATCATTACACACCTTTAACATATATTCCCACAGTCTTCTCTGAGTCTTTGTCTGTTTATCTTGGGAAAATCTTGCAGTTGTTTTGGAGTGCAGCTCAACTCCTCACAGGTCATGTTTTGTAACCTCACCTTTGAGTGCCTGATGGGATTTAGGTCTGGTTATAGGTCTAGAAGGGAAGAGAAGTGGTGGGGTGGGACTGACAAGAGCTGGCAGGGTCCTGTAAAGTAAGAGCCATTTCCCCTTTCTATACCTCTTCCCTATGAATGGCTTTGTTAGTTTCTCTTGATTCCATCTGGACTTTGACATTTCCTTCTCAAGATAATCTAATTATGTAGTCAAGTTGAATGTTATTTATTGTCATGCTCATAGATCTTCTACAATCTTCTCAAAGATTTTGAGAGACATGAGTGTTGTGGGGGGAACCAGAAAGCTTTAGGTTAAAAGAAAACTGAGTATGAACCTTATTAGAAGCCTGCCTTCAGTGGTGGTCACCCCTCTTTGTGGGGTTGTGGTGACAATGACAGTTGGCACAGGAAGAGAGAGATGTCCTGTGTAACAGAAGCTGATGGAGTGTGTTAGTTCCTGTTATCTTGCCGTGGCTTTCTACTCTGGCCGCGCATTAAAATCATCTGAATGACTTTCAAATAATAATACACATGCCTGACATCACCTCAGAGGCCCTCATTCAATTGTTCGAGGTTAAGGCTCTAACATTATTATTCCTTAAAATCATTTTAATTTGTAGCTTGAGCTGGGAAAAAAACCCAAGAGATTCAACCCTTTCTTTGTAAAAGTGTAAAGTAAATTTTTTTTTTCAGATTAGCTACACTGACATTTTGAAAATCTGGCATAGGCTCAGGCAAGTTTTAATTGAGAAAAAAAAATTCTGGAAAGGGAAACTTTCCTGTTAGGGCACTGGGCAACACCAAGGCATTTGCTTGTGCTGGGAATTGCATCAAATAAGTTGAGCCTGAAGCCGACTCAAGGGCTCCTGATCACTCTGGACACTGGAAAACATCATGTCTTTTATTCCAAAGAAGTTTTTGCTGAGCATCGAAATGTTATCTGTGGTTTCCAGAGGGCTGATGCTGTCCAGAGCTCTTCTGGGAGTTGATGTAATAATTAAATGACAAAGCCAAAAAGCCACTTGACCTAAAGCAAAACTTAAGTGCAGGGCAAAAAAAAAAAACATTTGAGTCTCAGGAGGGTCTGGGACTAGCTGGAAATGTTCAAAGGCCATAGCCATGGTTTGCTATCGGTGCTCATGTAACAGGACTCAGATTACCTGCATCATGTCACATCTGTCTGCTTTTAGGAGTTTACATATTACTCTCAGGCCTCATCATGTTCCCTTCCATTATTTGACAATGGCTGTTCCCTAAGTTTGGTCACACAGTGGGGTGTGGGGTGTGGGAGAAGGCAGGTATTAAAGTGAGACAATCACCCAGACTGTACCCAGTGGAAGGACAGCATTGACTCTGCTTTTTGGAAGCATCACCAGAAAAACTCTGCTACCTTCCTGTGATGGGCAGTGGACCCACAATGACAGGCCGAGGTGTGCAGGTGTCAATTCTGGAGCTCCTAATGAAGTGCAAATCACCTGCAGAACTATTCAGAATTAGGGGACAATATCCTGGGTAAAAGCCAATAAAAATGGAATGACAAAATCTCTTTGAACCATCATTTTAAATGATGATTTAACTGGGACATCATTTTAAATGCTTATGGATAGCACCAGATAGTGCTGGTTTGCCTAAACTAGTTATGACTAGGTCTTTAGCTCCCTGGGATAGGGGGCCTTGAAGCCCTCAGCCCTGACTGGAGCAAAGAGCTGGTCAACTATCAGCAGTCCTGGGCATACATAGTTCAAGTTCTAGCTCCTATTGGTACATGACTTTGAGTGAATCCCTTATTGTTCAGAGTAGTAAAATCGGGATTTTTTTTCTTTTACTTTTTTGGGGGGAGGGGGTGGTGTTTTGAAATTTTCCCCTTGGAGTTGGCCTCAGACCGTGATCCTCCAACCTGTGCTTCCCAAGTATCTGGGATTATAGGCATGCACTATCATACCCAACTTGATATAGGATAGGATGTTGGTGTGACAAATCACATACGTTCTCACCTAGAGATTCTGAGGTGCTGTCCTTGGAGGTCTTATCCTTCCAAGCTCCTGACAGAGGTCTTTGGCTAGTAGCCAGTGTGAAAGCAGGAATGGGATACGAATCATTAGCCAAGAGACTTTTAAATATCCCTTCCAACTCTGAGTTGCTGTAAGTGTGGAGTATTAGCCCATTAATTACCTTTGTGGAGTTTCATCTGTGAAAGGGATATAAAGGATTCTGACTTGTTGGAATTTAAAGACAACCAATCAAAACGCATTAAAGTTTAGAGGAAAAAGTTCTCCATCAACACAACTAAATTTACTGTAACACCAGCTACTGGATCACAGAGCACTGCTGCCCATGGTGGGCTTGCCTGAGTCCCTTCTCAGGTCATTTGGTTACTGACTGGCTGAGAGACCTCATTATAATCACAATCACTCATGCTTTGCCTGGCAAATCTGCTGTGTGCAAGTTAATGCTGCACAGATGTACAAACACCAAAGCCACAAGGTCTAAACCATTTTACACACAAGAATGATTGGTGTGGTTTGGGTGTATGGTGTATGGGGTATGGGGTATGGGTAAGGGCAATTGACCCAAAATAGAAGAGAATGTGTATAATAACCAAAATAGAATTGAATCACAGGTGCAGTTTTTACTTTGCCTTCACAAGAAGCAAAAGCAAAATCAATGAAGTATATTTGGGGCAAAAATTTCATCATCATAGTTCTTTCAGACTTGTTTTCTAAATGAGCCAAAGAAGTAGTTGTGGTTAGATTATCCTATCTTGGGCTAAATTTGGAACCAAATCTCCTCCATTCACTGTTGAGAAAATTTTATTTGGTCCAGAAAAATTGAGGGGAGGGGTGGGGTAGAAAGAGATGGGAAAGAATTAACTATGAGAGGGGTGACACTGAACAAGATGTATTGATGTATTGTAGTATTCAGCCTCCATGTTGAATGGAATCCCCTTTGGACAACTGCTTAAAGATAATTAAAAAATATAAAGGAGACAGGGTAAAAAAGAAAAACAACTACAAAAGCAATACTTGCAAAACTGTTTGGTCTAAGTGAACTGAACACCTCATGGGGGGAAAGGGAACGGGGGAGGAGGGAGGGGAGTATGAGGGACGAGGTAACAAACAGTACAAGTAATGTATCCAATGCCTAACGTATGAAACTGTAACCTCTCTGTACATCAGTTTGATAATAAAAATTTGAAGAAAAAAAAGAAAAAAATATAAAGGAAAAAATTCCATTTGGTCCACCTCTCTAGTAAACACTTAAAAAAAGCAGGGCACAAAATTTTCAAACAAGAAGTTGTACATTTGCTCCAATTTGTTTGAAATCTACCCCAATAAAAATTTCGGTTTAATTTCTGCAAAACTGAACTACTGAATTTCTTTGCCTTGTTTCTTACAATCTGATAGGGAATTGTTGAAGTCCATTATGGAGTCAACATCATGCTGGCCTCTGGTGTCCTCCCTGCCTAGAGGGAGTTGTAGAGCTCCAGGGCTGGATTCTGGATTCTCAAAAATAAATTTCAGCATTTTTGTTGTTGTTGTTCTGTCCCTGGGGCTTGAACTCAGAGCCTATGCTCTGTCCCTGAGCTTTTTGCCCAAGGCTAGCACTCTACCACTTGAGCCACAGCTCCACTTCTGGCTTTTTTTGAGTGATTAATTGGAGATATAAGTCACACAGATTTTCCTCCCTGGGCTGGCTTTGAACCTCAATCCTCAGATTTCAGCCTCCTGAGTAGCTAGGATTACAGGCATGAGCTACTAACTGATGTCTGGCTTGCCACCAACTTTTTAAAATTTTTATTTATTTGTTTGTTGCCAAAGTGATGTACAGAGGGGTTAAAGTTTCATATATAAGGCAGTGAGTACATTTCTTACCAAACTTGTTACCTCCTCCCTCATTTTTCTCCCATTTTCCTCCCTCCCCAATTCCCTCCCTCCCCCAGTTGTACAGCTGGTTTACAGCATATTGTCTTGTAAGTATTGCTGTTGCGTTGGTTTGCCTTTTACCCTTTGCCTCTACATTTTGGTGTTAACCTTCCCTTCCCTAGTTCTAATAAATATATATACAATACTCAGTATACCAAAAATGTTACAATGACTGACATCAGGGCTAAAACCCTGGGGAAGAAAGACAAAAGAAAAAGGCGTAATTTCACATGGTACATTGAAAATGACAATAATGATAAACCACTTATTTCTATAACTTGGAGTTCATTTCACTTAGCATCATCTTATGTGTTCATATGTACTAGCTATTAAGCTATTGTGATCTTCTGCTAGGACTATCCTAGACATGTGGTAATTATCATCAATTGAGCTATTGTGATCTTCTGCTAGGACTATCTTAGACATGTAGTAATTATCACCAATGAGGGGAACCACAGAGTCTGTGTTTCTTTGAGACTGGCTCACTTCACTTATTATGATTTTTTCCAGTTTTTTTTTCCATTGGAAACATGGTTTTTTTCCCCAGCTCAAGCTACAAATTAAAATGATTTTAAGAATTCCATTTTTGTATATGTACCACCTTTTCTTGATCCATTTCATCGACTTAGGGGCATCTGGGTTGGTTCCATATTTTAGCGATGGTAAAATGTGCTCAAGTGAACATAGTTGTGCTGGTAGCTTTAGTGTATTCTTGCTAGTAATCCTTTGGGTAAATGCCTCCAAACAGGGTTGCTGGGTTATAGGGGAGCTCTATGTTTAGCCTTTTTTCCACCTGTTGTGAGGCTTGAACTCTGGGGCTGGGCACTATCCCTGAGCTCTTTAGCTTAAGGCTAGCACTCTACCACTTGAGCCACAGCAACACTATGTTTAGCCTTTTGAGGAACCTCCACACTGCTTTCCAGAGTGGTTGAACAAAATAAATAGAAAGCCCTCAGTTTGGGAGAAGATCTTCACTGGCCATGCAATAGACAAGGGTCTCATATCTAAAATACACTTAGAACTCAAAAAATTAAGTCCCCCCAAAACAAATCCTCAAAGAAATAACTGTCCCCTTAATAAATGGGCTAAAGACTTAAAGAAAGCTTTTTCTTAAGAGGAAATGAGAATGGCCAAGAGGCACATGAAGAAGTGCTCAACATCACTGGCCATAAAAGAAATGCAAATCAAAACAACACTGAGATTCCACCTCACCCCAAAGAATGGCCATTTTCAAGAAAACTAATAACAATAGATGCTGGTGGGTATGTGGCCAAGGGGAAACCCTACTACACTGTTGGTGGGAGTGTAAACTTGTCACCAACTTTTATTCCCCTTTCAAATCTCCATTTCTCTGGAGCACCTACCTGAGCAATATGGTTCTAAACACATTTTACCATGTCACACAAACCAGCTGAGCTGAAGTGAAGGAAATGTTTGCAGTTGTTACTAGCACCTCCCAAAATGGTGTCTCCCATATTGGACAAGTGATTTAGGCCTTGACAAGAAAATTAATCATCACCTCCCCTCAGGCTTCCGTGCTATGAATTCATATAAGGACACATGCAAGCTACTCCAGACACAAGGTCTAACCAGACTAAAAGGCAGATCCAATGAAATTCAATTTTTAAAATTTCCAAATGAGTGGATTTCAGGGTGTTCTCAGCCCTTGGCTGCTGAAGGAAACATTTTTTCAGGGACTTGGGGTCTTGGTGATGTCAAATAAGATATGAACAAGCAGAAATTTAGTAGCATGTATCTGGCAAGGCAAAGGAAAATCATATTAACACAGGCTCCGTACTGGAGCAATATTGGATATCAGTGATGGTGCTGGGAAATGGGCCACCAGCTCAGAAAGGGTGGCAGGCCCTGGTGACTTGGCACCTTTCCACTCCAAGCTCTCACAGCCCCTCGTCCTGCATGAGATGGAGACCCAGCAGAGCGGGGTTAAGTGGGTTGAGAAGCCAGTCCGGCAGGGGTCATTGGCAATCAAGGACCAGTATTAAAAGGCAGCAGGAGACTAAGGGCTTGGCTCCAGGCACCATCTGGAAAGAAAGAGGCTGTGGAAGCTGGATTGAAAAAACAAAAACACCACTTCCCTCCCTCCTCAATCTACCAAAACAAAAGCATTTCATGAAGCCCTTTCTTCGAAGTGCAAGCATGTTATTTCCAGCCCAAGTGGGAAGATTATTTTCCCACTGAAAAGAAACTTTCATTGAAAGATAGTTTTTCCAAGTGGGCTATTTTTGAGAGTAAGGCCAGCCAGCCACATTTCCAGGTCAATTCCTGGACAGGACTGACCCGTTATTGGCGCTTGGATTTGGGGCCTGGCCCAGGAAACTCCTTCCAACTCTTTGATAGTGGTTAGTGATCTTAACACACACATGGACTGGACTGTGTGGGGCCTGAAGTATGGGGCAGAGCTCATTTCAAGTAACACATTTAACTACATTTCCTCTACTACAATATGATCTGGGTCAAAAAGAAGAAAATAATAACAGCCAGCTTTACTTGGGATGGGTCCAAGTGGAACATTTAAAATGTAAATTTTGACACAGTGAAAATTTAAAAACAAGCTAGAACCCACTTCTTCAGGTACAGGTGATGGCAGTCAGAGGTGTCCGACATTGTGTGTATCTACCTGGCCACTGGCTTGGTTTATATTATTATTATTATTATTATTATTATTTATTTATTTATTTTTTTGGCCAGTCCTAGGCCTTGGACTCAGGGCCTGAGCACTGTCCCTGGCTTCCTTTTGCTCAAGGCTAGCACTCTGCCACTTGAGCCACGGCGCCACTTCTGGCCATTTTCTGTATATGTGGTGCTGGGGAATTGAACCCAGGGCCTCATGTATACGAGGCAAGCGCTCTTGCCACTAGGCCATATCCCTAGCCGTTGGTTTATATTATTGATTAAACTGCTGTTTCTTTTTTCTTTTAGACTTTTGGCTCCCCTATTCTTCCCTTTTATCTACAAATATGTGAGAAGAAAAAATATTTAAAAATAAAGAGTTTTCTTCTGATAACAAATGGTTCAACATAGAGAACAAAAGTGCCAGTTTATTAGGTTTGGCTTGAGAAGTGGGGAAGAGAAAGTGTGTGTGTATGTGTGTGAGAGAGAGAGAGAGAGAGGTGAGTCTAATCAAGGTACATTGTAATTTCGTACAAACATGTCAAAGTGAAATTCCCTTGTACAGCTAATTGATGCTAATAAAATGTTTTCATAAATATAATTAAAATGTTTTTAAAAAGTGAATAGAAATGCTTTACCATATGATCTTTAAGATATATTACAATATCACTGGGCACCAGGGCTCACAACAATGATCCTAGCTACTCAGGAGGCTGATGTCTAAGTATCACTGTTCAAAGTCAGCCAGGGCAGGAAAGTCATGAGACACTTATCTCCAATTAACCACCAAAAGGCTAGAAGCAGAGCTGTGTCTCAGGTGGTAGAGCACTATCTTTGAGCACAAAAGCTCAGGGACAGCACCCAGGCCAAGGTTACAGCCCAAGGACTGGAACAACAACAACAAAAAAACCCCCCAGCAAAATAGACTTATTGCAATACTAATTTAGACAACTTTCTAGCCTCATCATGAAAAACATTGATATTTTGGCTAAATTCATAAGAAGAATTTGCCATGAGTCCATTATTGTGTGGTTTTAACCTCAATCTTTAGCATACTTTCTGTTCTGATATCAAAGCAGCGGAGTGGAATGAAAAGGACTCAGGGTTGTTTTGGTCCTTAGAAGGGAAAGCACCTTTCTGATGTTCCTAAAATTGCCCTCTTGAAGCTCTCACTAAGTTTATAGATGCCTGGGATACAGGCAATTTATAGGAAAGGTTACAGACACCGATATAAAGCCTCAAATACAGGCTTACCAGAAAGATTGGGCCAGGTTCATGTTTATGAAAATGTATGTCTTTTTAGGTTTAGCTTCCATAAATAATAAGACAACATTCACAACATCTTGGTTTTGAGCTTGCCTTGTCTTAGTATGAAGCTATCCAATACCACTCACTTTTCTGCAAATGACATGTCATTTTTTCCACTTTTATTTATTAAGGCTACATAATTTTCTACTGCATGTATGTATGTATGTATATATGTATGTATGTATGTATGTATGTATGTATGTATGTATGTATGTATGTATCTATCTATCTATCTATCTATCTATCTATCTATCTATCTATGTGATTTATTCTTTAGCTATATGCCCAGTAATGGCATAGCATTATAGGGAAGTCTATTCTTAGTTTTCAGAGGAAACTTCATACTGATTTCCATAGTGGTTGCATTAATTTTCATTCCCCAACATTTACCAGGGTTCTTGTTTTCCTTAAATTCTTGCTAGCCTTTGTTATTTGTTATCTTTCTTGATTTTGATTTTGACAGGGGTGAGATGGAATCTTAGTGTAGTTTTGATTTGCATTTCCTTTATATCAAAGGATGTTGAACATTTCTTCATGCATTTATTAACTATTTGTCTTTCTTTTTCTGAGAACTTCATTTGTTGCCCATTTAGTTATTGGATTATTTGTTCTTTTGATGTTTAATTTTTTGTGTTCTTTGTAAATTCTGGATATTAGTGTTTTATCTGTTGAATAGCTGGTGAAGATCTTCTGCCATTCCGTCTGTTGTTTCTTGGTTCTGGCTATTGTTTCTTTTGGGAAATGACTTATGAGTAATAAAAACTTAGCACTGATCAAAGTTATAGGCTCCTTCATTTATTTTTTCAATAAATTGTTTTAAAAATATTCAACTTGAAGATTTGCAGCCAAGTAACTCATAAAAAGTTCTGTCTACTGAATAAATATGGATAATATTGGTAAACTTTTAGAGTAGAATAAATGCCTTTGGTGACTATAGCTTCTATCATCTAAGGGTGATATATAGGAATATTTGAAAGTACATGAAAGTACAAATATGTGTATTTATATGTACATTAACATATAAACATGTATATTTGATTGGCATAAGAAGTTATCAGGTACTTAGTATAGGCTTTTGAGATGAATATAGTTTCACTGTATTCCTTCCTCGTATATTTTTTTCTTCAGTTGTTACAAAAAACCATACCTACTTGGGTCATTTTTCCATCTAGACCATGGGACTAAGGAAGCCAATGGATGCATGAAGTCATGCCACTTGCTGGCCTGTGAGTAATAACGTTTTTGATATCTGACCCAGGAGTTCCATGACTTCTTCTGGCTTCTAAGAAAACACAGTAGGCAAACCAGTGAACTAGCAGGCAGGATAAACGCTCCCAGCCTTTACCACACTTCATGTACTTCAAGTACTGCAATTGTCCCCACCTTATACACAGACAGAGAGGCCAAGAGATGTTTGAAGACTTCCCTCAGCTAATAAATCAAAGAGGAGCTGAGATTCCATCTCAAATGCTACCCCTAGAACAAAGCTCTTGATTATGCTCCTTTTAAGTTATGTGCTATAACATCTACTCTTTTAGTCTACATTTATTTGAGTTTTGGCAAACACAAATAGTGGTGACAAGCAGCATTACTGAGATACAGAACAGTTACATGACCACTGCCTAGTTCCCTTTCAGTCAGTCTCCCTCAGCTCTTAACTCTGGCAAGTCCTGTTTTCTGTACCTATACTTTTTGCCATTATAATATGATAACTGGAATTATAACCTTATAAAATCATCTGGTTGCTTCATTTAACATGAGGTTCATCCATGTTGACACACATATCAGCTTCACCATGCTTCATTGTACTCCATTCTGGGGCTGTCCTCAGTTTGTTTATCTAATCACTAACTCAAAGGACACTTCTTAACAATTTAAATAACTTTCATTAATAATAGCCAGTCTCTGCACCCAATACAAATATTCTTCATCTGCAGAATGTAAATAATATGTAATATCTATACAATGTATTAATTTTCAATTCAATTACTTTCAACAGTAGGGATGAACTAAATTGCTAAACAAATATGTTGAACTCAAGAACATATACTCTACAATTACAGTTAAGCACCGTAACAAATGCAAATTCTATAGCTAATAATAATAACTCTTCTTTACATTATGGGCAGTATAACATGAAGGTGGAGACACAGTAGTCAAAGAGAAATTCAGTTAACTGATGGCACACACTTTACATGGGACTCTTTTTTTTTTTATGTGTGTGCTTGTCTGTCCTGAGGCTTGAACTTGGGGCCAGACACTGTCCCTGAGCTTCCTTTACTTAAGGCTAGGGCTCTACTGCTTGAACCACAGCTCCACTTTCAGTTTTTTTGAGGGGTAGTTTATTGGAGATAAGAGTCTCATGGACTTTTCTGTGGGAACTGGCTCCCAACCATGATCCTCAGATCTCAGCCTTTTGAGTAGCTAGGATTACAGGTGTGAGCCACTGGCTCCTGGTCTATACTAGATTCCTACTAGTTAATCTCAGCCTGTGTTATGGGATTGTGGAAAAGCATCGAATATTAGAATAAGATATTTATATGAGATTCTTGATGGAGAAGTGCCTAATGATGTATTAAGAACAAAAAAAATCATGTTCTTTGGAAGTATCCACCTGTTTCTCACTTCACTTGGAGGAAAAGTCTCATTTTCTCTTTGGGCAAACGGTCGCCTCTGTGCTCTATCTCCTGCAGTTCACTTGCTTGCACACTTTCCTCCCCTTGGGCCCAGTGACCGGTGCTAGTGAATGGAACAGGGCAGAGGGACAGACATCATTGGGAGATCAGGGACAAAGACTGGTTTCTGTCCAGTTTAAGGGGTGGCCTTTCCTTTGCGGAGGACAGCTGCATGCTGGGAGGCAGCTGGGAGGAGGCCTACATAGTAAAGCTTGGAAGTGGGCGCGCAGCACCATGCTGGGAGAGTAAAACACAATCCTAGCACCTGGGGAATAAATACACTCAAACACACTCAAATCAACTGAATGCAGCCAAATAAACTGCAGGCCACAGATGTCCATCAGGAAACCAAAAGTCAATCACAGCCCTGGAACTGGGAGTGACAAGTCATTTGTGGTTTGGGGTATGAAGGTGCTCGTCTGAACTTACCTGGCCTATGGCAGGCTGGGAGAGGAAGAGACTCTGTTTGTGAGGTAGTTTAGGCTTTGTTTGACTGCACAGAACTTGAGCACCTACACAGCCTACCTATGGGGCTACCTCATTAGAGGACACAGGCAGATGCTGTTCTTCTCACACAGGGCTAAAAAACAAGCCCAGCCTGGTGGGTCACACCTGGAATCCCAGCTACTTGGGAGGTAGAGGCAGAAAGATAAAGATTCAAAGGGATCTTTCCTTGGGAAGAGAAGAGGCCTGTGCAGAGAGTTGTGATACTAGTTTGGTGGAGAGGCCAGCCACAGTGGTTGATACTGGTATTGAGGAGGAAAGAGTTAGAGCTCAGTGCCTTCCTTTTCCCTGGACCCTACCAGTCATCTCCCAGCTGTCCTCCAGCTCTCCAAAGTGCATCCTATAATCTCACTGTCCACTTGCTAGAAACACCAAAGCAACCTCCTATCACCCTTGGTTTGGAGAAGTGACCTGGTTACCTGCCAGCTCTTGTTCGTCCATTGCCAGGGATCTCTGTTCACACTGACCCTGATGGGCGCCATGCACAGGCCATCCATTTGACACCCTGACTCTCAGCTCTTATAAAAACTTCTTCCACCTACTGCCCAAAGCACCAACTCCACATTAGTCCCTCCTTCTTCTTCCAGAGAGGAGCAAAAGGACCGTGGGTGTTTGTGCCAAAGGAATCCTGGCATTGCTCTGCTGCGTCTTCTTTTTAGGTTGGAGGTAGTACCAGGGCTTGAACTCAGTACTCACACTCTGGATTAGTTTTTCTACTTAATGATGGTGCTCTACCACTTGAGCCACACCTTCAATTAAAATCTGATACTTTTTTTGCTGGTTAACTGCAGTTAAGAGTCTCTTGAATTTGTCTGTCTTGGCTAGCTTCAAACCTCCATCCTCAGATCTCAGCCTCCTCTGTAGCTAGGATTATAGGCATGAACCACCAGAGCCCAGCTGAACATTTGTTCGGTGATTGGAACTGTAGCAGCTCCTTGCCTGGATCCTCTGTCCATTCAAATTATCTGGCAGTGAGCCAAGAAGGTAGTGGAATTAAAAAACTGATTTATGAAATTGACCCAATTGGATGGAGGTCTACCCAGGGGCAAACTTTGCTTCAGCATGTACATTCTCTGTGGCACAGCAAAATAGACCCCTTGATCCTCCTAGACGATACACGGGAGAGGATTTGATAGCCTCTCAAGGGATGCTATTTGGAAGGCAATTGTGTTTCCCTACAGTTGCCATTTTCAATGATTTAAATAACATGAAGTTGCCATTTTCAATGATTTAAATAACACGACCGCGGGCTCCTTTTGCATGCCGCCACCTGTGTACTTTGTTGAAGGAAGTACTAGGAGGAATTTGAATTCTCTTGTCTTTCCCATCCTCAGGAATTCAGCCTTCAAGGAAAAAAATAGAGAATGACTCCCAGTCCCATCTCCAACCTGACAATACCTAGAGTTCAACTCTCTCCATTTTGTGCAATTTTTATGCACTTTTCATGCGAGGTTTTGCTGCAATAAGCACTATTCTTTTGGCATGTTACTAGCAATTTCATTTTTCTAAATGACATCAGCTTTCCCCTTTGTACCCTATGAAATCATGCCTTTTTCTTTTGTCTTTCTTCCCTATGGTTTTACCCCTGAGGTCACTGTAACTGACTTTGGTACACAGGATATTGTATGTATGTTTATCAGAACTAGGGAAGGGGAACACCAAAATAGAGAGACAAAGGGTAAAAGGTGAACCAATGCAACAGGAGTACTTACAAGATAATATGCTGTAAACCAACTGTACAACTCAAGGGAGGGTGGGAAGGGAACCGGGGAAGGGGAGGGTAGGAGAAAAATGAAGGAGGAGGTAACAAATTTGATAAGAAATGTACTCAACGCCTTCTGTATGAAACTGTAACCCCTCTGTACATTACTTTGACAATAAAAAAAATCTTAAAAAAAGCCAGATGGGTAAATACACAAAAAATATTTAAATGAATAAAATAAAGGCCTAATCACTTAAAATTTAGCACTGTTGATAGAATAGTGAAGTTTGAACTCTGAGGCCTTGTGCTTACTTGCTAGGCAAGAGTTCTACCATTTGACCTGTATCTCTACCCCTTTCTTCTTTTAGGTTATTATTTTTTTTAGATAGGGTCTCATGTTTTTATCTACTCTGTCCTCAGACTGTGATTCTCCTATCTATGTCTTTATCACATCAGGGAATACAGATGTTTACTACCAGTTTATTTGCTGAAATGTAGTCTTAATAACTTTTTATCCAAGCTGGCCTTGAAAGATGATCCTCCTAATCTGTGCTTCCCAAGTAGCTACGATTACAGTCATGAGCTACTGTGCTCAGCTCTTGACAGAAATCTACTGAAACAAGTTATTCCAATCACGGGTTAACTATACGTCTTTGCTGTGACATTATGTTAGTAATTTTGAGAGAGTGTTTTAAATCAGTTAAATCTCTGCTTCATAAGGATCTGGGATGTGCCCTTTCAGTTGCCTGGGGGGCTGACCTGCTAACTTTCTCCATTCCAGAACATGGTCTGTTTGTTGTCCTGATGAATTTGCCATGTTGTTAGCTGGGGTTAATCTTCAATCTTAATGGACGTTAGCACAGCATAAGCCAGGCATATCCTAACCTCCTCAGATGGCCAAGAGACTCAGATTTCTTTGGGACTCAACAGTGGTTACTTGCTTCATATGTGTGTGTATATTCTCTCATGTACTGAGAAATAGACAAACTAACTTCACAATGTATAAATTCCTCATTAATGAGAACAAACATCCACATAAAAATATGCAATGCAGATTTTATCCAGGACCCAAGTGCATCATCCTCCAGAGTGCTGAATTATGAAATTATTCAAACATCAAAATGAACATTTGTTAAGTTCCTAACTATAAGAAGTACTGTGCACTGTTTATTTTTCCTAGGTATGACTTAATAATAGCAAGTAATAAGGTACTTAGCACAGATTTATTCTATGAAGTAGAACATAGTAGGTAGGAAGAGGAAGTGTTTCTGACTTGAGAGTACTGCCATACTGGAGAAGGGATTTACTTCTGCTACTCAAGACCACTGGGGTGGGGTGGGGTGAGGTGGGGTGGGGTGGGGTGTCTTGCTTAGACGTTGCTAGAACATTGTTTGACCCCTGATAAAAGGAATCAGTGTTGTCCACCAAAGTGTAGCCATACTTCAGCCTCTCCCATGGGGCTGGTCTATCATATAATCTGTAGGGCCTTCTGAGTACCAGTAAACTAATGTATGGAGTAATACCTGCTTGTATGTGTGTGTGTGTGTGTGTGTGTGTGTGTGTGTGTGTGTGTGTATGTGTGTAGCATTTCACTATTTTAATATTAGCTAGAAGTGAATTGAGTTAAGTGTGCCTGTATAACTCATGAAGCCATTGTTCTTATTAATGAAGCAAACAGTGGCATTTGTGAGGAAGCCTGAGCCAGAGCACAGCAAGCACGTGGGCGATTTCCCACCTACATCAGAAGAAACATGAAAGAGCAACTCTTAATTACAACCAAATATTAACGTTGACTCCTGGGAACTCATCATCCCATCTCAAGGTCTATATTTATGAAAATTTAAGCAATGTCTTAAAACATGTTAATTTGTTCTTTGTTTATTTCTTTTCCCTGACAGATTAATTTATTCCAAGGGACTTTGGTTCTCAAGCGCTAATATATCGATTAGGCCCATGTATGACATAGCTAACAGCCTTAGGGAGGAGATTTTGGTGGAAAACAAAAGGCTTTCTTGTAGTTTTCCTTAGGTAATTAACTTTCTATTGTGAGCCCTGGAATGCTTCCAGTTTGCTCTGGTTTTGCATCTATGACTTTTAGATCAATGGTTAATTTCACAAGAGGTTGGGAGTACTGAAAACACAATCACACACATACACACAGACCTACCACACACATCTGGGGCTTGAATGAGTTAGTAAGAGCACACTGGAAAGTAGTGTGCATTCTAAAGTTTTTACTGGGTTATGTCTCTCTAAGAGCTTCTTATATAAAGAACACCTAGGTAGGAGTAAGCATCTGTGTGGCTTTTGACAGTAATCAAACAATGAGGCTATGGAGAAGTAAAAGAGAAGGAAGGAGTGAGAAACACTGTTTGTAGTCAAGAAAAGCTTCTTTTGGATCCTTCCATTTCATATAATCCCACTGAGAATTCAAAGCATAGCTTAAAAGTGCCATCCTTTTAAAGTCTATTAATTGATTATATGTTCTTTTGTCATCCATGAACTGAATAGCATTTACACATCACGAATATCTCCACTGTGTAAAAAGAATTAAGCAAGTTAATGACAGTCTCCCAGAACCCTGTTCCCCAAACACCCTAGTATGTGACTATTCTTTACAACATGCTTTAACTTAGTAGAATAGAAAGTCCCCTGAAATGCAAATGTCCCCAAGCATCTCTGGCTTTGGTCTTTAGGAAATTAAAAAATGCAGGTTAGCTGGGCACCAGTGGCTCATGCCTGTAATCCTATCTATGCCGGAGGCTGAGATCTGGTTTGAAGTCAGCCTGAGGCTAGAAAGTCTGGGAGACTCTTTACTTCTAATTAACCAGCAAAAAAACAGAAATGGACTTGTGGCTTAAGTGGTAGAAGGCTAGCCATGAGAGAAAAGATGAAAGATAGCAGCCAGGCCCTAAGTTCAAGCCCTAGACAAGCACAAAAAAATAAACTATACAAGTTTGAGATAGAACATCTAACATTCACACAAGAAATCTTTCATAACAACAAGCGAAGTAGAGAGGTTTCTGACACTCTTTACAATTCTTGACTCCTACAGGCTTTGTTCCTTTGTCCAGTGAGTAAAACAAACCTACATTATTATTTATAAATTACTAACTATAGGTCAGTACACAATGTCGGTATTTTTATTATATGATATTGTATTTATGAATAGATAACTGGCACCTGCCTAGGCTTGCTTACTGCTGAAGGATTCACAGCTTCTGTTAGATTGAAAAGGCAGTGGTTAGGGAACGCGTGGTAGTCTGTATTCTTTTTACATGAAGTATTTCTGCACCTAGCCCCACAGATCCTCTCCCAGAAGGGTATTTCCATTCTTTTCTTGTTGAACTTAGCAAATGGTCATGTGACCTGTTTGGCCAGTGATGTGTTGGCTGTCAGTGTGCATTTATGTCTAGGTAGATGCTAACATATGATTTCCCAGCTCTTTGCCATAACTCCCATATCTGGGAGGATCTGGATGGAAGTGATTTGCCAGTCTGGGTCCTGAGGGAAGGTGGCAGAAGAGCAATAGCCAGCCCCCAAAGTGAAGTAAGAGGGAGAAAGTGAGCTTTGTGGTCATGTGAACTACCAAGTGGTGAAGACGGTTGGTTTCTACATAGTGCTCTCATCTCTCCCAACTGATACCAAATGTCTATACTTCCTTGTTGGTTTGCACTTTGCAAATGATCATTTGATAGTAATAATTTATTATGGTTGGGAAAATAGGAATATAAATCTCTGTTCTGTATGAATTACCTTCTAAGAGACAATTACTTATTTAAGGGAAAGGCATTTTTATTCTTTTTATCTTCTCTTTCATGACAGAGTTAGAAAAATGGTCTCACATCACACACTCCTAAATGCAATACTCTCATCAGTGTCTTGCACAATCTAATCCCAGATATGTGCTGGTGAATAGGATAGACACAACCCATACCTTCATGGAGGTTTCCTTCACCAAGTGATGGAGTTTGACACAAAGAAAATGAATAGGTTTGTGTTAGTCAGAATTACAAGGGAAGGGAACTAAGGGGGGGAATGGTAGAAGATGGTTTTTCTCAAGGATTACAGTTAAGCTGAAGCCCAAAGAAAGCTGTAGTCACGTGAAGAGAAGTAGAGTAGACATGGGCACATTCCAGGCCAAGGGAACGGCATGTAAGCACTCTCTGTGTCATTGACAGGGTATCTGAGGAGGTAAGAAAGGGCTGTGGATAGGCCATACCAGATTTTAAGTTAGTGGGAAGCTGCTGAAGCAGAATGGCAAGAAACAAAACATGAAGTTGATTGTATCTTTAACATAGATGACTGTCTCTGATGAGAGTCCCCTACCTTCAGTGGAACAAGAATGGAAGCAAAGAGACCACTGTAGGTTAGAGGTGATGGTCATCGGACCAAGATACTAGTAGTAAGATGGAAGAGAGGTGAGGTAAAGTCAAAATGTGTATGGCAGGTCAAATTCAGGATTGGGTGCTCAAGGTGAAGGAAAGGGAACAATCAAGAATGACTTCCAGACTCCTGGCCTACATTCTTGGGTGAGGTCATCTACTGCTATAAGGAAGAGCAAGGAGGACTGAAGTTTCTAAGATGGCAGATGGTGAAGAGGTCATGTCTGGTCTGGACATGCCAAGCATCGAGATGCCTATGATGTGGCAGAGATGTCAGGTGGGAAGCCCTGGGTGGGTGCCCAGAACCCAGAAAAACCATCTGGGCTCCACACACGTGGGGGCAGCCTCAGCAAATCCATGAAAGTTCAGGTTTGGGGAATAGGTACAGAGTGTCTCTAGAGTAGCTGTGTGACCCACTGTGCTTGGCCAATAACTTTTCTATTGGTAGACATTCAGGTTTTCCTTAGCATTTTAAAATCATGAAGCCAAAATTTCTTAAATGATTATATAAAACACACAAAATCTTCATTTAATATTAACAGTTGTAACCACAAATCCCATAGACAGAAGTATTTGTGGGGAATAACTGCTTCTCACAGCCTGTGGTAAAGAAAGATGGCGAATAACTTTTGTGATTCATCTATAACATCTGTGGATATCAGCAACATCAGCCTGTGCCAGAGATATGAGAACAGAAGAAATATGAATGTGTAGAGGCATTTAGAAAAAGAATCCTTTAAATTAAAGAGAATATTATATGGGCTATCAAATGGCTCATGTAGAAAGAGCATTATATTTGGTTTTCTTGGATAATATGTGACTACATTTCTCAGAAGTATCAGTTTGATTTCTTTCATACTTTATAATACACAAACAATTAATATTTTCAATCCCAAGCAACATTATTGATTTTATTTGGAAGGAGGCTTTTTATGGTCATAAAGATTGCCTTTAGGGGAAGGTAAACAGTTTACCAGCTATCCCTAAATGTTACTACTGATTAGGAAGGCATGTTTCAGGGACACAGAGGTAAGGATGTAAAGATGGAGAGAGGATTACATTTTATTGTAAAGGTTTGAGTGTCATTCTTAAAAGAGTCTGTCTTTCAGCCCATGGGCCCTGGGGAGTCCTGGAAATTTCTGATCAGTAGGATAACATATAGAACTTGGCAGAGCAGAGATGACATGGAGAGAACCATGAAAGACATTGTGGTGGTCCAAGCTGAGGTGATGATAGTCTTGGCTGGAGTGAGAACAGCAGAACAAAAACTGAAAAAGGCCCAAGTGTGAACTTGACCTTTCTTTATACCCTACCACCATGAGAAGTGGGACAAATCCCATTCATCAACAGTAACTTAATCTGTACTCAAAATTGTGTTATAAAATGCAGCACAAAGTCCTAAGCAAAAGGCTTAGCCATTAAAGCACATTGCAACAAATCTTTAAGCAAAACAGGGAAGGGATTGTCTTCAGCAGGCTTATATTTGGAGGGCCTTTCCCATACTCTCAATGAGGCCTCTGAGAGCTTCCAATGGTAAAGTGACAAGATGAACTTCTAGGGACAGTAAGCATCACTGACAGACGACATACTATGTTAATACTGTGTGTGAAGTGAATTGTTGATCATTTAATAACAAACACCTCTTGATACTTATCACTGTGTGTGTGCATGTGTGTGTGTTCATGCATGTGTGTGCAAAAACTAAGCCTTGAAATCAGAGCCTCCAGTTCTTGTGCTCAAAGCTGGTACTCTAACAAGGATACTTAAGTTCAAACATTACAAAATGATAAAAAGAAAATATGGTGGATATCTAATTATGGAAGTTGGAAAGAGTTTCTCAAGTATAAAATCATAGTCAGGCACTTTCAAATGCTGAGTTCATTATATTTAAAAAAAAAAGGAAATAACACACCTTTTTAGAAGTAAAAGCAAGCAAACACCAACAGAAAGAACCCTCAAACAAAATTTAAAGACAAGTGATAACGTAAAAAAAAATTGTAACAGCTGTATTTGAAAGCAGATCACTATGGTTGATTTATAAAAGGCTTTGAATCTTAGAGATTCCTACCCCAAACTCTCTCTGAACCACCTCTCCTTTGACAAAGTTGCCTATCATATGACAGACACTGCCAATCCTAATAGAGTTCTGTGTCTTAACTTGATCTGAGTGGTAAGCAGACAGAAGCTAAGGCATGACAAGAGGATCAGGAGAGGGAAGGTCATCTGGGATAAAATGAAGGCAGAATGGGTAGAAATGCTGAAGAAAATGAATGGAGAGGTACAAAAACTATTTTTCAGGACATACAACACTCTGAGATGTAGATGCATCTAACACCCAGGACCTGGCCTGCTGAAGGTACTCGAATGCACTTGAATTTAAGTAGAAGCATGACACTCTTCATGGCAAAGAGGTAGAGGGGAAATTGATCTTGCCTTTAGTAAGACTACAAGAGTAGTGAATGATGATAGCATAGAGGACTAGGTACCACAGTCTTAGCTTTGCTCTGGATATAGATAATATCACTGAATTCCTATGGGTAGGCTGGAAGACATGTACTCTGCCATGTACTATTTCCCATCTTACAGATTCAGAAACTAAAGCTCAGGGCTACTCTGCCCCAGTTCACACAAATAGGAAGTGGCTGAGTGATTCAAATTTGGGCCACTTCACTGCAGAGCACAGTTTGACCACAACACTGTACTCACTGGGTATCCCTTCCCAAAAGATAAACCACACACAGCCTGGATGGGATCAAGCCTGTCACCCGCAGTCACAAGGGTGGCTATTAGCTACAAGTCTGCAGTTCAGAATTTCCATGTGGGATGCTGGCTGGATTCGCCATGAAGCATCAGGCTAAGCAAGGAGGCTAAGAGACTGAAGAAGGAAGAACTGCCACAAAAACTCTTCTGATTGCTCTAATCCTACTTTCCAGTGACCAGACTGTGCTCTGTTTATTCAGATGGAAGCAGGCCATGGTGCCAAGCACTGTACGTTACGGGGTGCTTTGATGTCACGTGCCTCCCAGGAACACTCAGCTAAGACTGGGAGAGCTGCTTTGTGTTTATGCCTCTAAACAGAACCATTTGAGTACACAGACCAAAAGACCTGATCCAGGAGCACTGCATTTTCTCCAATTGAGTGATTCATTGCTAATGTCTTCATTTTGGACACTGCCGTTGAATGTGAAAACATATGCTTTAAATTAAAAGCACACTAAGCAAATCACAAGTTTCTCAAGATGATGCTTAAAGTCTGTCTTGGCATCTGTTGGTTGCCAAAAGACCCATATGATCCTGTAATTAAACAACAAATATGTTCTGTAAAATCAATCATTTCAGCTGTCCCCAAATGCTATGATTATGATGTTTAAATGCTATGTTAAGGAATAGGTTGCACAACTAGACTCATTTACAATTGTTTGTTCCCTACTCCAATACTGTTCTGATCTTTCACCATCTTATTCAAATTCATCCTATGAGAATGCAAAGTGTTTTGGTTATATGAGCAATAAACAGTTGAACAACAGAACCACCAATAATAGATGCTATTATTTCTACTTGGTGAGAGGATTCATTCACCTTGAAGTTAATGTCAGAATCAGTCAGGATCATATGACAAGATGATTATTGTCATCTTGGGACAGTTCCTAGAGAAGAATTGAGAACTTAATGACTCCCAGAACTGGTGGGAGGAGAGAGAACTCCTTTGGGCAATGACAGGATCCAGGGCACTCTGCATGAGCAGGTGACCAAAGTTGGTCTTTTTTTGGCTGTTTCCTCATGTCTTCTCTAGCTGGTGCAGGATTCTGAGGGGAGCATGACTACTGCAGAGACTCTTGTTTAAAATTCCTACATTGTTCATTAGATGCCTATATGTAATGAGGCAAAGAGTCTGAAATCCACTTAGAAGGCTGAGAATGTGGCACACATTCCATTCTCCCCCCTTTTTATTGTTATTATAAAGGTGATATACAAAGGGGTTACAGTTACCTAAGACAGGTAAAAAGTACATTTCTTTTTGGACAATATCACCTCTTTCCTCACTCCTAGTTTTTCCCTCCTGTCCCCACACACAAGTTGTATAGTTCATTTTCAATGTAGTGTCTAGTAAGTACCACTGCTGCCTTTGTCCGTCCTTTGTCCTTCCACATTTCTGTTCTTTGAAGGCACTTTACAAAAGATTAATCTCTCCCCTACTATGAACAGATTTCTTCCAACTACTTCAGAGCCTCTTTAAAGGGCAAGTTTCTGGGCTGGGAATATGGCCTAGTGGTAAAGTGCTCGCCTCGTATACATAAAGCCCTGGGTTCGATTCCTCAGCACCACATATATAGAAAAAGCCAGAAGTGGTGCGGTGGCTCAAGAGGTAGAGTGCTAGCCTTGTGCAAAAAGAAGCCAAGGACAGTGCTCAGGCCCTGAGTCCCCAGGACTGGCAACAAAAATAAAACAAATAAACAAATAAAGGGCAAGTTCCACGGCCGCCCCACAGTGGAAGAGAGACCAATGGTTTCTCCATCCCAGCTGGACAGTGAAGGGGTTCCCAAGGGAGACAAGTTTGCTGAGAGAAAGGAAAGGGAAATCTTGCTGCCATGTTCCTAAAATGGAGCCTCAGCCCAACCATCAGCTCTTATTTGAGCAGAAAAATATGAAAACAGTAATTTAACTCCATGAGGGTTGAGATGTGGTAAAGACAACACAGACTTAGTTAGCACAGAGCAGCTAAGAAGGAATCTTCGCTTTGTTGCAAAGATGAACTCTGCATAGACACACAGTTCACAGCCTGTGATGGGAGCTTCTCAATCCTGATTCACTACAGACAGAGGTGCCATTTCTTATCCCCTTAACGGGCTTTCTCTAGGCCTCAGAGGGCAGTGAGGTATGAGGGGAAGTAGTGGTTAGGGGGAAAAACAGAGGAACAGATGTTAATTTAAGTATGTTCTTCCCCTGTGAAGCCTATGGGCAGGAGAACATATAGTCAGAATTAAGGAATTTCATGGCTAAATCAAGCCCAATTAGGAATATGTGGTAATACTTAGGTATGTCAAACAGCTCACAATACTGTTCTGCACAGTTTACTTTGTGTTCTGAGGCCAGATGAACTTAGGTAAAAGCCAGCTCTGGTGAGAAGGCAGAGGAAAATGAAAAATGTCAACAGAAGACCCTGTGAAGGGAGATGTGAGAGGTTCATGCCTGGTACCTGAAAGGACAGCTTTGGGAGGCAGGGACAAGGTAGAGAAGGGATAGCCTCAGGAATGTCCTTCAATGGTTCACAAGCACTCCAACAAACCCAGCCAGAATCCATGCAGACAAAACAGCACTTCAAATTTCTTTCCTTTGGGCCTGAAATCAACCCATCCAATGAGGTGGTGTTGGCAGTGGGTTAAGTCCTTAGGGAAACCATTCCTGTGGTTTATGCCGCTCCTCAATACAACAACAAAAATAGACACTTCGGTTTTGGAAGACAAGTGACTCATCTGAGCCTGTCCCATGTCCTTGCTGAGTCACTTCCTCACACAAGTACTGGGAATAACCCTTTCTTGAGATAACTCCATATGCCCTTCTCAGTGGAGCCACAAAAGATTGAATAATCAACTTCAGTGAGTAGACAGAAAAGTGATAGATGTAGGTATGGGAGTGCTTAAGCAGTGAAGAGGTATGCCTGAGCCGAGAGAGAGTATGAGTTCCTGGGCCGAGGAGAATGATTAGAGAGAAGTATGGCAAGAAAGGCTCCCAGGAGTGGGTAGGACTGAAATGCAGGTGGGGTTGGGACTGGAGTGAGGATCTGCCACTCTCAGGGGGGAAAAAAGTCCCAGCACATAGCTAACTATCTTGTTTATTTCATCCAAAATCTATGGTAAGATCCCCATTTCCTATTAGAACAGTTGCTAGATATCAATTAGCTGCAAATGACAAAAACCACTCTGATTTTGTTTAACCCAATCTAGGCAATAGATGAAATGGCATCAGGTACTACAAGGGCTTATGCCATGTCACCCAGGTTTTCTCTGTTCTGCTGTCCTTTGGTCACCACTGGCTTTCCCTGTCTATCTCTCAATTCTATTTCTCTCTCTCTGCATTGACCATGCTCTCTTCTACCTCTGAACAGCCATCTCCCAGGCTGTGCAGGCAGTTGGCCAGGGGGATGTGATCTGGGGGTGGGGGGGGTTGGGGTGGGGAGACAGGTCTAACAAATGGGTCTGTTAGACTAGGCCTGAGTCTTATGACCAATGTTTCAGTCTGGGTTTGTTGTAATTTGCTTGAGAGCCCTAGGAGAGTCCCCAAGTGAATATGTTAAGGACGATTTCCCAAAAGAAGGACAGTGTCATGATCAAACTGGTGGAAGAGAATGACTGGCCTGGCAACATAAGCAGTTTTGGAGACAGTATTATTGTGAATATCAAAAATGAAATTGGTGGTCTATGAAATAATATGGATAGTGTATGGAAAATGTTCAGATGTTTCCCAACACAGGAAAATTTGGCAGATGCTGCTGACTAATGACTACCAGAGTGTACATCAGAGAGTGCTGGAAACAAACAGTGGAATGTCAAGGCTGCATCATGTTCAAGTACGTGGAGCTCATTTATTTTAAGATGTGCAGTTCTCTTTTAATTACTTATGATCCTTTACAGCACACTACAAGCAGATCACAGTACATTTGTGAGAAGAATAACATGTTAGGAATAACAGATCTCGCTCCTAGTTTCTAGTTTTTGCTGGATGTGACAGTGTCATTTTTCAGATCTATTGACTTGCTTAGCGATACAACCTTTCTATGAGAATGCATACCAGGGAATCATAGGGGCTGTAACCAGCAGATACAGGTAAACTATGGTCTTGGGTTAAGTTAGTTTCAATTACTGCTCCTCAATTTCCTCATTTAAAAAAAAATGGAGCTGGGTAGACTCTCCCTCACTCATCCTGGTGAGGGATGTATTCACTCATCAATGTATTCACTTAGGAAGATTTCTTGAACATTTACCATGGCTGTATGATGGGTACCAAGGCCATTATTACACAGAACAGCCAATGTCTCTGTCATCATGAACTGTATGGTCAAGAAGAGAGGCAGATGATAGGGAAGAGGCCCAGAGCCTAGTACACAGTTAGTGCTCAAAAAACCCCACAAACCCCTTCCTTTTCTTGTACTTAATTATTATGATCTAAATATGATCTGGATATTCATTAAGTTGAAACTGAATCACAAACATGGTAATATTAAGAGGTAGGGCCTTTGAGAGGTGTCATAACAATGGGATTAAGGCTTGGGGACTGTTTCTCATTTTGCTCCTTCTACCACGTGAGCACCTATAATGGAAGCCATCATCTATAGGAACGGGCCCTCCCAGATAAGAGATCTGCTAGCAATCAATCAGTGTCTTTTATATATTGGC
The DNA here is from genome assembly GCF_023159225.1 of Perognathus longimembris pacificus. Lineage (NCBI taxonomy): Eukaryota > Metazoa > Chordata > Mammalia > Rodentia > Heteromyidae > Perognathus > Perognathus longimembris. Next base: position 52,671,198 of record NC_063164.1, read on the forward strand.
AAGTCTAATATATTTTATTATAAAACTATAAATGGATTAAGACTCATCTTAACCTAGGAAGGATGATGGTACATCTCTAATTTTCTCGGAACCTCAGTTTATCATAGGTTTATTGATGGATTTAGAGATACTTTCAAATGTTTCTTATTTCCCTAAAATTCTACAAATCTTTGATTCCCACCTCTCTTTACCCAGAGCTTTGGGAACTGAGCTTATTAAAAGGAGCTACATCGGGGACTGTCACTTGAATCTATATTTTTATTACTATTAAGCTGGCTTTGTGTGACATCAAATATGCTATCAATCTCAGCATGGTTCTACCCTGTCCCATCTGAACATCCTCAAAAAGCACTTCTATATGGTGTTTTTACAGTATTATAAGACATAGTGCAGTCAAGATGAGGAAAGATTTGGCTGGAATCCAAGCTGTAGGTGTGTGATTTAGGGCAAATGTCTTAATTTCTTTAAGCCTTACTTCCACATCTGAAAGTAGGGATGATCAGCAAGGATATGGCAGAAGATAATGTGTGAGGGATGAACAATGGGGAGTAGGTATTTAGTAAACACAACATCCTACCTTGAGTTGAGAAGTGACTGACTGCTTGCTGATTGCAAAATGATAGATGTAAGGAGCCTCTGCTTGGAAGTAGGGCACTAGCAGCTCATTCTAGATTTCTGCCATCAGGCTCAGTGTTAAACACAGAATATTGGTGCACTGTATAGATACATTATTCTTTTAGCAGAGGGCTCAGAGAGGAGACATTGACAAGTGTCAATGCAAGTATAGAGGCCTTGGGCTAAATGTATGCTCTGGGCTTTGGTTCCGCATCTGCAAAACAGAAGGGTTAGACAAGATGGTCTCCAAGACCCTTTTAAATTCTAAAGGTCTCTGATTCTTAGGCTAAGTATCTGTGAGAGAAGTTGCTAAGAGGTAGAAAAAAAGTCTTTGTTATGCTCTTCCTCACGTACCCACCATCCCATACCAAGTCTATTAACTGACGATTATGGAAAGTGCCCAATGTTATGTTTTCAAAGAAAATACTATGTTTTCAAAGAAAAATCTCTTCTGTCCATTGAAACGTGAAAAGGTGTGGTTTACAACCCAACATCACTTTGATTTTTTTAAAATTTTAATCTCAGATTCAGTAGTTTGAACTCATTTAACATGATCATGAGAAATGCTAGCTCTCTGTACCTTTCACATGAGACCCAAGGGTGGTAGGCCTCCTTGGAGCGAGCCTTTGTGAGGGTCTAAAATTGAAGGCACATATTGATACTGTGCAAGCCCTTAAGTCCACAAGAGTCTGCTGGTTGCTCAAAGCAGAGCAATCAAAACCCTAAATTAATAATTATGTCAATAGAGTTTCCTAAGGAGAGAAAAAAATTATCTGTGCCTGAGGCTACTGTAAAAAAGACTCCAAGTAGAAAGGGAAAAATTATAGAATATAAGCATAATTTGATAAAGTTCACTTTTAAATGTGGAGCACAAATTCAGTATCATGCAATTTTTTCTCTTCTAGCCCATATAATAGTGTAGATAGACAGACAGACTATCTATAGGTAGGTAGATAGGCAGATAGAAAGGTAGTCATATTCCTACATATAAGAGTTAGTATTTATACATGAGTGTTCTGTTAAACATAATGTGCACACAGAACTTTGGAACATATATACTTATATGCACACGTGTCATTTTCCCCCGAGTTCACTGTAATTTTGATCGTTGTTGTGATGTAGAACATAAACTCCAGAAAAATCATGAATTTGAGACAGATATATTTTTGACCAAGATAAGAGAGTTGTCAATTGTCTGTGGTTTTGTGTTTGAGAATAGTTTTCCTCACCTGTGTTAGTGTGAATTCAACAAGACATTGGATTTTTTTTTGTTCGTTTGTTTGTTCTTATTTAGGTTTGTTTTTTTTTAATTTTTATTGTCAAACTGATGTACAGAGAGGTTACAGTTTCATACGTTAGGCTTTGGATACATTTCTTGTACTGTTTGTTACCTCCTTCAACAAGGCATTGTTAAAAACTGAGGTGCACACAGTTGCAAATGCAGGTAAGAGGTTATACCAGCCCTTTCCACTGCAATTGGTTGAATTCCTTTCCTTTACAAAAGTGACCCTTTCATATAAATGCTGAAATTCTTACTTGGCAAGATCATTCATTTAATCAACATACCTATTCACTTGTCCAGACTGAATTCTAAAGCTTTTTACTAAAGTGATGTTTCTACAAATTGTTAAATATTTAGGTCATCAGTTGTTCCTGAAGAATCATATTCTATGAAGCTGCCCTCAAAAGTAATTTCACAAACCTTTATATTTAGTTTAAGTCTGATTAAGATTTAATTTGAAAGCTGGTTTCTAGTGGCTCATGCCTGCAATCCCAGCTACTCAGGATACTGAGGTCTAAGGATGATGGTTTTAAGCTAGCCTGGACAGGAAAGTCAGTGAGACTCTTATCTCAATTAACCACCCCAAAGCCAGAAGTGGAGCTGTGTCTCAAGTGGAAAAGCACCAGCCTGAAGCCCAGTACTGACACATGAGTGTGCGCATGCACATGCACGCACACACAGACACACACAATGATTTGACACACAAGAGAATCATTGCTGTCTGGCAGAAGCCTCAGAACCAAAACTTCTCCCATGTGACCTTTATTCAGAGATCAGAACCACTTTTGAATTAGGAGCTTATCATCTCATGCAAAATGAAAAATAATGAGCAATTTTTGGGGGGGTTACGTATCACTGTTGCCAGGAAAAGAAAAGACATCAAAAAATTTTCGGTAATGTACATAAGAGGCACCATTTGTGCTCTTATGTAAAGTATCAATTCCACATGTAATTGCTGAATATTTTCTAAATTAAGAGCCCATGTGGTGAGCGGGTGCACACAAAAAGATAATCAGAAAAATATCAGCATTAAAATGTAGTCTTCAAGTAAAAACACATAAATCATATTGGCAAGGCCCAGGCTGCTGTGAAAATTACTGCACTCCGTCTTGTGTTTCTGTTGAGTCTGGAGCAGAGTAACTGAAAAATGACTGGATCTGTGAACTTTAGGTCACAAGATAAAGGCAACAGAAACAAAACAAAAAAAGCCCCAAAGTTAAAGACCAAACACAAGGCCACACAGAGTGGTGCCACTGGATTACAATAGAGTCATTATTAGAGGACAACTTACATTCAAGTTTTTAATTTTCAGTCCACTGCTTAATGACCCCCCCTCACCAAAGGAACTGTTTTGCTAATTGAGGACAATAAAACCTTCTCTCCTTGAACAAAAATCATGTAATTTCTTGAACTGATTTCCAATCCCCAAAGTGTGGCTTCACTTATTTCCTTATTCAGCTATTTAACGTGTGTTGATTGCTCTGAATAACAGCTATATATTTTCCTGATCACCTGGTATCTTAGTCCATTCTCTATTGCTGTAACAAAATAACTGGTCCTGTAATTTGTAAAGAATATAAATTAATTTGGTTCTGGAGGGTGTAAAGTCTAAGAGCATGGTGCCACCATTATATAGGCATCTGGTAATGGCCTTTGGCTGTGACATAACAAGGCAAAGGGCATTAAATGTGGGACAGAACCAATTTGAGTGTGTGTGTGTGTGTGTGTGTGTGTGTGTGTGTGTGTGTGTGTGCGCCAGTGCTGGGGCTTGAACTCAAGGACTGGGCATTGTCCCGGAGCTCTTTGCTCAAGGCTAGAGCTCTACCATTTGAGGCATAGTTCTGTTCCTGGCTTTTTTTGTGTGTGGTTAATCGGAAATTAGAGTTTCAGACTCTCCCTGCCTGGGCTGATTTCAAACTGTAACCCTCATATCTGAAGCCTCCGGAGTAGCTAGGATTACAGGCACCACCAGTGCCCTCCTTTCTCTCTATTTTTAATACCACTAATGCTGTCATACGGGTCCCACCCTTACCTAATCCTGATCAATTCCCCAAAGTCTAACCTCCAAATACCACAAATACACAAATTAGGGGATCAAGTTTCCCATAATATGAACATGTGGGGGCCACATTCAAATCATAGCACTTGGACTATCCCATTGTTCACAAATGGTATTGAGTAATGCTGACTGATCATCTCATCAATGTCAAAGAAGGCAGCCCTAGTGTGACTCCCAATCGCTTCTAAAAAATGTAAAACATGTGTGTATAACTAGAGGTGGATCTGCCAGAACAAGAGCTTGGCAAGAGGCCAGAAGGATGTTCATCCACACTGCTCTTCTGTCCTGGGCTTCCAGAGATGAAGTGTAGGAACATATTCTTTTGTGCCCTCAATAATAGACAGACATGTTCTAGTGTCTCCTGCAACTCTTCCTGGCCAGAACACTAAGGCTCACTAGGGATAATGCGTCATTCACCTGGGATGCATTACTCAGGCCACTAGAAACATTTGCAACCTAAGTATGTGCTGGGAATTTATGTGCAAGACTTATCTAGCAAGTTTCTTCCTTGTGCATGTCCCTACAGCTGCATTTTTGAACCCTGGCTGCACCTTAGAGTCAACTGGGGAACTCTGAAATAATCCCAATAGCCAGGCCACACCCCAGAAAGCATATATCAGAATCCTTGGAGATGAGACCTAGGCAGACCAATGTTTCCTAAAGCTCCCTTGGTGATTTGCATGTGCAGCCAATCACAAGAGAGAAATATTATAGCACAGACCTGAGTCTCAGGAGCTGAGAACAGAAGGATAGAAATGTTCTCAGGTACACTGACTTACTGGGAGTAGACCAGATCTCTAGAGTAACACCTAATATCGGCTGAACACTTACTTCACTTTTCCTCCTTAGGGTCTGAATCAAAGGCAGACAAGCCTAAAAATAACTCAGCGGCAGCTTGCTTGCTGATAGTAATGCTGGAAATTTGAAGTTGCCTTTACAGCTATTGCCTTCTCCCTTTGAAATATTGTGGCTCTAAAATTCAAGTTACAGGTCAATCAAAGGTCTTATTAGTTGTGTTAACAAGTGTGAAAGGTTGAACCTACCAATACCTGGCTCAGCTCCTGGGAGTATTCTCTACTTGCTACTCCGGCAGCACTTTACCGCAAATCTAAGACACATTTAATGGGAAAAATACCAGCACAGACATATGAAGAGAGCTGTATTTCCTTAAAGGAAGGACAAGTGATCCAATTTCCACATTAATTTGTATCTCTCCTTCATCTCTGCAGGCTCCGTTAACAAAAGTTATGCATAAATCATGAGAGATATCATTAAATCAACCAGTTCATGGTGCTGACTAATTGATAAATAAATATTTTATGAAAATGCTGATGCAGACTCTGTTTTTCTTTTTTAAAAGGGCAAAAAAGCAAACAAACTTTATCTATAGCTGTAGAATAGATAGCAATACCTCATCCAGTTCAATTTTATAATATATTTTTAAGTTTGTTTGCTATTTTAGGGAGATTTATCATTAAAAAAAGGCTTACAGAAGGATCACAATCCTGAATGAAAAGTTTTAAGTTAAACAAAAATCTAAATTCATTTAATGAGCCAGAGACTCATGTACAGAAGCATGCTCAGAAGATCATCTACAGCTGGGAGCTACTGTATTTTTATTGTGATTCTTTGACACTGTGTGATTTCAGAGAGGGGGAGGAAGGCAAGGCAGGGTCAGAGGGAAGATGTCTCTATAGCTCTCAGCTATGCTACCTTGAAAGCAACAATGATCTTTTGTATAATTCTAAACAGTGAAAAGCTAAAGCCATTCCCTTTAAAATCAGGAGCAAGACAGGGATGTCCACTCTCTCCTCTCCTCTTCAACATAGTACTAGAATTCCTAGCCAGAGAAATTAGACAAGAAGAAAACATAAAGGGGATCCAAATAGGAAAAGATAAAGTTAAACTTTCTCTCTTCGCAGACGACATGATCCTTTACCTAAAGAACCCCATAGACTCTACTCCCAAGCTACTAGAGCTGATCCAAAACTTTGGCAAAGAGGCAGGATATAAAATAAATGCACAAAAATCAACGGCTTTTCTATATGCCAATGACCCAAAGACCAAGGCTGAAATCAGAAAAGCAACTCCTTTTGCAATAGCCTCAAAAAACATAAAATACCTAGGAATAACCTTAACCAAAGAAGTGAAATAACTCTATGATAACTTTAAAAACATGAAAAACAAAATTAAGGCAGAACTAAGGAAATGGAAAAACCTCCCATGCTCCTGGATTGGGAAGATTAATATTGTCAAAATGGCAATATTGCCAAAGGCTATCTACAAATTCAAGACAATACCCATTAATATCCCAACACCATTTTTTAATGAAATAGAGGAAGCAATCCAGAAATTCATATGGAACAATAAAAGACTCAGAATAGCAAAAAAAATCCTAAGCAGAAAGAACAGTGCTGGAAGAATTACAATACCCAACTTCAAGCTGTATTACAAAGCTATAGTAATAAAAACAGCTTGGTAATGGCACAGGAACAGGCCTGAAGACCAATGGAACATAAATGAAGGCCCAGAAATGAACCCGCAGAACGATGCTTACTTAATCTTTGATAAAGGAGATAAAAAAAATAGGATGGAACAAAGATAGCCTTTTTAACAAATGGTGCTGGCAAAACTGGTTCAACACCTGCAACACACTAAAACTAGATTCTTATATATCACCATGCACCAAAATCAATTCCAAATGGATCAAAGACCTCGAAATAAGAAGAGATACCCTGAAAACACTACAAGAAGGAGTAGGAGAAACACTTGGGCTCCTTGGCACAGGACAAAACTTCATTGCAAACAAATCAAAGAAAGGTTGGACAAATGGGACTGCATCAAACTGCAGAGCTTCTGCAGAGCAAAGGACATAGCTTGAAAGATAAACAGATTGCCCACAGATTGGGAAAAGATCTTTACTGGCCATATAATGGACAAAGGCCTCATATCTAAAATATATGCAGAACTCAAAAAATTAAATTCCTCCAAAACAAAACCTCAAAGAACCAAAAGCCCCCTCAACAAGAGAGTTCTCTAATGAGGAAATGAGAATGGCCAAGAGACATATGAAAAAGTGCTCTATGTCATTGGCCATAAAAGAAATGCAAATCAAAACAACATTGAGATTCTACCTCACCCCAGTAAGAATGTCCATTATCAAGAAAACTAACAATAACAAATGTTGGAGGAGATGTGGCCAAAAGGGACCCCTATTTCATTGTTGGTGGGAATGTAAAATGGTTCAGCCACTCTGGAAAGCCGTATGGAGATTCCTCAGAAGGCTAAACATAGAGCTCCCCTATGACCCAGCAGCCCCACTTTTGGGCATCTACCCAAAAGACTAAAAACAAGAACATAATAAAGCCACCAGCACAACAATGTTCATCACAGCACAATTTGTCATAGATAAAATCTGGAACCAACCCAGATGCCTCTCAGTAGATGAATGGATCAGGAAAATGTGGTACATATACACAATGGAATTTTATGCCTCTATCAGAACGAATGGCATTGCCCCATTCATAAGGAAATGGAAGAACTTGGAAAAAATTATACTAAGTGAAGTGAACCAGACCCAAAGAAACATGGATTCTATGGTTTCCCTCATAGGGAATGATTAGCACAGGTTTAAGCTAGTCACAACAGAGGATCACAAGAGCCTAATAGCTATGCCCTTATAAACACATAAGATGGTGCTAAGTGAAATGAACTCCCTGTTATGAAAATGAGTGTTATATCACTGTTGTAATTACTTTCAACATGCCATGTGAAACTGTAGCTTCTTTTGTTGATGATACTCTTGTATCCCTTCCTGTGGTTGTCCTGGCGCTATCACTATATCTCATATGGGAACCCTGGATACTGTATATACTGGTATTAGAACTAGGGAAGTAAAAGGGAATGCCAAAATCAAGAGACACAGGGTAAAAAAGACAAAGGACTCCAAAAGCAGTCCGTGCAAAACTAGTTGGTGTAAACCAACTGAACATCTCATGGGGGGAGAGGGAAAGAGGGTGGGGGGAGTGGGGAATGAGGGAGTAGGTAACAAATAGTACAAGAAATGCTCATGGCCTAACACATGAAACTGTAACCCCTCTGTACATCACTTTGACAATAAATAAGTAATTATTATTAAAAAATGATCTTTTTTTTTGTTTTGTTTTTTTTGCCAGTCCTGGGGCTTGGACTCAGGGCCTGAGCACTGTCCCTGGCTTCTTTCTGCTCAAGGCTAGCACTCTTCCAACTTGAGCCACAGTGCCACTTCTGGCCTTTTCTATATATGTGGTGCTGAGGAATCGAACCTAGGGCTTAATGTATACAAGGCAAGCACTCTTGCCACTAGGCCATATTCCCAGCCCTAAAAATCTTTTGTAAAGTGGTTTTCTTACTGAGGTTCAATTATTTTACAGGCGACTGCTAGAGATAACTTCTTTGTCTCACACTGAGAGCCAAGTTTAAGGTCAGGCTCTACTGCATACCAACTGTGTATTTTGGGCAAGATATTGAATTTCTCTGTATATGTTTCATCCTCAAGGAAGAATACTGGTACCACATTATTCAGGTGTCAGGATTAAATATAATATTGTATTCATAGGGAATAATTAGTGTAGGTTTAGGCTAGTCACAGCAGAGGATCACAAGAGTCTAATAGCTATTTCCTTATGAACACATAAGATGATGCTAAGTGAAATGAAGTCCATGTTATGAAAACGAGTGTTATATCACTGTTGTAATTACTTTCAACATACCATGTGAAACCGTAGCTTCTATTGTTGATGATCCCTTTGTATCCCCTTCCTGTGGTTGTACCCGCACTATCACTGTATCTCATCTGAGAACCCTGGATACTGTATATACTAGTATTAGAACTAGGGAAGTGAAAGGGAATATCAAAATCGAGAGACAAAGGATAAAAGGACAAACGACTCCAAAAGCAATACTTACAAAACCATTTGGTATAAACCAACTGAACAACTCATGAGGGGGAGAGGAAAAGGGGGAGGGGGGAAAATGAGGGAGGAGGTAACAAATTGTACAAGAAATGTACGCACTGCCTATGTATGAAACTGTAACACCTCTGTATATCACTTTGACAATACAATAATTACAATAAGTAATTATTCAGAAAAAACTTGATCCGGGGGCAGATGCACACTAAAATAGTCAAGAAATATTTGCTATTGTTATGTGCTACATATAGAAAATTCTAGTATTCTTCTTGATTTTTCTGTAAAGAAATGTAGTTCTAGTATAAATAGATTTATAAGAGCAAATGCCTGGATTCATATATGAGCAGAGACCAGTAACCCCAAACCAAATGAAAATTTAGAAAACCTATGTTTCTAGCTTTGGCCTGACATTGCCATTTCCCATAGAGACTTTGAACGGGACAATGTGACTGACAGAGGGAAACTTAGAAATGGTGCAGAGTTCCTAAAGCCCTGTGGTGGAAGGGACCCAACTCTGCCTCAGAACCACCGATGAGAAGGCTAGGATCTCTCCTTGCCTGTTTCTCCTTGTTGAACACTCAGTAGTGATTAGAAGAGGAACTAAACTTGGTCCCTGGTCTCAAAAATGGATCAGTCTGGTAAGGGAGACACATGCCAATCACACACACACTAACAAACCAAAACTTCTTCAAAAAAAAAAAAAAAAAAGACAGCCCTGAGTGAGGGAATAGAAGACACTGTATGAAGGAAAATGTACTCATTCCCTGACTCATGTACTTGTAATCCCTCTGCAGGTCACCTCTATAATAATAAAGTAAATTAATTTAAAAAATGAGAGTCCTATCAAATTCCCTTGAGATGTGGGACTGTAATGAGGCTTCTGTTCAAGGTCAGCCATCAGAAGAGAGTGGAGTCATGGCCTGGTTTCTGTGGCTCAGGGCTGATGTCTCCAAGTCAGGCTGCTTCCTTTACATCCTTTGGAGTTTGCTGTTGCTGGGAATGATCAGTTACTCTTCAGAGAGAAAGTCCAAGAGGAGATTCTTGGAATAATGAAAGGAAAAAAATCCCAGCATTCCACTTTCCTAGCACCAAGAAAGTAAAGTTGCAATGACATTTTTTCTCTCTCTCTCTCTCTCTTTCTCTCTCTCTCTCCACTCCCTTCCTTCCTTTCTCTCTATCTTTCTTTCTTTGGGGGGACAGTACTAAGATTTGAACACAGGGCTTTTTACTTGCTGCGCAGGTGCTCTACCCTTGAACCACACCTCCAGCCCCATCTCTTTCTTAACAATATTTAATGGTTGTTTCTGAGTACTTATTTCACCATTCTGAAGGAACCTAGGAGTCATAACTCCTTCTGGGCTTATTTTTATTCTAAAAGAAAATATTGGCAGAGGAAGAGAAAAGTAATATCAGGGGAGAGGGGAGGGAAATTGTGAGAAAAAGTATAGTACTGAAGGAAACCAAGTGTCACTGTGATTTGGGGGAGAACAAGTACCCAGTGGGTACCTGTAGCTCTCTGCTGTCCTGATGAGTGGGCATAGTGGTAGCCATGCAGGGTGCCCCTCTCCTTGGATGTGAGGTTGGATGTAGCCACCAGCAGTGAACTCAGAATTGGAGAGGAAGCTAGTGAAGTCATCCTAAAACTGTCCAGCTTCCCCAAAATTTAACACCATTGTATGTCCATCTGCTCCAAAAGCCTATGTCGCTCTGTTTTCCTTCTCAGGACTAACAAAAGAAGTAGTTGTCACACTAACCTGTATTCATCCACAAACCTTTCCCAAACACTTCTCTTTATGACATCAAAAAACAGAAGCTTCCTGTCCCTTCCTTCTCTGGGAATTTTCCAGACTTACTGGTAGTACATCTTCAGCCATAATGAACTAGAATCTGACTACAGCTCCAGAACTACTTCTTCATAGTTACATTTCATGAAAGAGCAACATAATGTCATTGCCCCTGCAAAGACATTTCCTTCCTGAAAAATGGTAGAAAGTAATTTATCAGTCCAATTGTTGGTCTGCCCAACCTGAGTATATTCTCTACCTCTGGGGTTGTTTTCAGGCTGATATTAATGATATATCTCCTGACTCCTCTGCATTGCACACACTTTCATCATGTTAAACCTGCCATAAGCTGGCCAGGAGTTTGGCCTAGTGATAGAGTGCTTGCCTAACATGCACGGCGCCCTGGGTTCGATTCCTCAGTACCACATATCCAGAAAAGACTGTAAGTGATGCTGTGGCTCAGTGCAGAGTACTAGCCTTGAGCAAAAAGAGCTCAAGGATAGTGCCCTGGCCCTGAGTTCAAGCCCCACAACTGACAAAAAAAATTGCCATAAGTCAGGCACCAGTGGCTCATGTCTATAATCCTAGTTGCTCAGAAGGCTGAGATGTGAGGATTGCACTTTAAAGCCAGTCTGGACAGGAAAGCCTGTGAGCTTCTTATCTCCAATTAACCACCAAAAAGCCAGAAGTAGAGCTGTGGCTCAGTGGTAGAGTGCTAGCCTTGAGCAAAAAGAGCTCAGGGACAGTTCAAGCCCCAGGACTAGCACACACAAAAAATTACCATAGAAAATAGCTCAGGAACATATGCCATCAACATCAAAGCATAATGTTGTTACCATACATATTATAAGTATTAGTTTTATAGTAGATCAGATAGAGGTTAAGTTGCTTAGCTAACATTGTAAGAGTTGAGCAAGATACAAATTTATCCAGGAGGCTGAAGCCAATCACAAGGCAAAACCAAAATTTGGTACAGTTACACTAAAACTAGTGCCAGTACTCCTTCCACGGGCCTGAAATAAGCACACATTCACAGGAGATGCAGTAGATGTATAGTGTAGATACAGCATCAAGGCTATTTTACACCTGTTCTTTACCCAGTAGCCAGTGCTAGCTCCAGTTAGTAGAGAAGCGGTGTTTGTGTCTTCCATTTACAGAAGAGGTACATAAGGAAGAAGGAAATCCATTTGGCTTTGTATAGAATGATTTAACAGATGCCAATTTCAACCAGTGAGCCTCGTTTTTGCTTGGCCAAACTTCGGATCCTTCTTCTAGGTCTAGTTCTGCACTTTCTTTAAAAAAAAAAAAAAGAATAAATCCAGCTTTAGCTAAAGAAGCTTGTGACGTCTGCTTAACCAGAACCCTTTTTCCTTTGGCATCATCCATATATGGCCAACCTTGATAAGAAGCAGGTTCCTCATCTTCCGCCATCTCCCAGTGATATCTGATTACTCTGGCCTATCTTCATCAAGAGTCCTGTTGAGTTGATTTATCCAGAAACTTCCTTATCCATGGTATTTCCTCATTGTAATTTTCTATCTATTGATTGTTTCAGTTTCCACTTGCCTGCATTATAATTCAGGTTGAACCCAATCTCCCCATTGCCTGACCCTCTTGTAATGGTCCCAATGCTCACTGTGTGATGGTCCCATAGACAGTCCTCTTTAACATGTATCATTCAGTAATGTCTTTCTTTAACCAGCCCTATTAAAATGTGTGAGAAATGTCTGTATCACACAATCCAAATCCTTAGCCTGTCGGTAAAGTCACCTTCTGCCCAAGAATTCACCAACAGCTAAGCAATGTGATTCTGGGCCAGAATCTTACATGTGAATGAAGACGTCAGCTAAAATAATCTGAAGGCTGGAGTAAGAATTGGAAGGCCCGGTTCTTTATTAGCTATTGGTAGGAGGCCTTGGTGCCTCACCATGTAAGTCTCCTGTTATGGTCCTTATGATGTGGCAGGTTGCTCCCATTCACAGATTAGAATCTTGATACTTTCAATGGCACAACTTTGGATGTGACATGCTTATTTCTTTAGTATCTTGATGATTATATGTAACAGTGTTATTGAATATAGAAGCAGCTTACAGAGTGAAGGAATACCAAGAAGACAATGACTATAGAGAAGTATTGGGAGTATTATGGTGCTGGCTACTAAGCTTATATATTTTTTATAAATGGTTTTTATTTTGTATTATTAGAATTGGTCACTTTTGGAGTATGGAAACATTGACTTTAATATGATTCATTTAAATGATATTATTAGTTAATATGCATTGATATTTATTTTGAATATCAACTTGCTGGATTCTTAGTTTTAATAATTTGGATTTCTTATAAAGTATATCTTATGTAATATATTCTATCAATTGAGACATATATTTCTTCATTTCCAGTTACACTCCTTTCTTTGTCTCATGGCATTGAAGTATGAGGTATGAGCTACAGCTCTACTTTTCTGGTGATTAATTGGAGATAAGGGTATCACAGATTTTCCTGCCCAGCCTAGCTTCAAACCATGATCCTCACTTTTCAGCCTTATAAATAGCTAGGATTATAGATGTGAGCCACTGGTACCTGGCTCTAGGAAATATTTTTATTATTATTATTATGTCAATAATTGCTTTTGTAGGAATAGGCCATATGCACATTTTGAATGATTAGATCAGATCCATAACCACTTTGTCCAGGATCTACAGACCAACTAGAATGTGGATTTCTTAAAACAATAGACTGGTACTATTTAGAATTAGGGTACAAAGTCATTTTTCTAAGGAAGTGCTAAACACTTGGTGCTATTCTATATATCCAAGCTTGATGGAGCTTTCCAGGCTCCCCACATAATGTCACCACAGGCTGGGGATGACACAACTACTGGTGAGTGTTTGTGTGTGTGTGTGTGAGGGGGGGTTATTACTCACATAGAACACAGTATCTACTCATTAAAGCAAGTATTACAAGTGAACAATGGGAATATTTTAATTCTTAGTTTAAAAAATGAGTAGAACTTGTGAATACAATAAATGAATGACTATATTAGTAGCTCAGGATATTTAATATTTTTAACAAGGCATAAAGTATGTAAAGTACAGCCTGGCATGGTAGCCCACACCTGTAATCCCACCACTTGGGAGAGTGAGGCAGGAAGAGTTTGAGGCCTAAAAATCTGAGGTTCACCTTGGTTACACAGTAAGATTCTGTCTCAAGAAAATAACCAAAAAATTGTATAAAATGAAAGTTTTAGTGGTCACTAGTAGTGCTTATCTTAGGATATTTTTGAAATGCCTCAACAGAAAATGCAGACTAAATGTTCACTATGCATTTGCTTTGATATTGGAACTCCTTTTGATATTTACTTAAAACAAATTACTTCACAGAGTCAGGAGAGGGGGAAGTGCCAATACAGAATAACTATGTGGTCCTTGGGAGCCCTGTTTCCATCAGATTGGCAGCTGGTCTGTGTTTTGGGGAAAGCATGTGCCCCTCCTCCTTCCCAAGGAACCTCAGTTAACACTGGGGACCAACAAAATCCAAACAGTAATGCTTGTTTATGCAACCTGGTTAGAGAGTTTGGGCATAATAGCATGCTTATTTCCAAAATATTAAACAAGAAAGCACACACACAGAGAGAGAGAGAGAGAGAGAGAGAGAGAGAGAGAGAGAGAGAGATGCATATAGTTTCAAATCCCCTGCAGTTCTACCACACTTTTCTGGTTGAACAAAATCTTTCCCCTTCACGTCTCCTACGTGGAAGTGCTTGCGGTCTGAGGAAAACACTTTGAGTGAGTGTTTGATGTCATGATGAAGGGGCTCCAGGCAGCGGAAGACACTTTAGTTTGCATTTCAGGAACTCCTCAGGAACTGGGAAGAAGAGCTAATGAAATGCTTTCCTGTTTAAAGTCTCTTACAGGGAAGCGAAGTATTTAAAATGTAAGCCACCCCATTTTAAAGTGCACAGTGACACTGAATACTACCACAAGGCCATGGTATTTGAAGGGGAACAGGGACCCACCATTTCCCACAAGAAACTCCTCATTGCAATCCCCATCTTACTGATGGGATTAGTGGGTGATAGAGAAACACAGTTTATTTATAAATCTAAAGACCAAAGAACACTTGCTTTCCTGGGGAAGGCAGCAAAGAAAAAACATAAATGATTAATCTCCCAATATTAACTAGTTAGCCCACTTCGCTCACATATACCCCCAGGATTACAGTCAGCCAGCATTGACCACCATGATTGGGACCACTGCTCATGTCAGTGGAGACACCTTCAGACCTGGTCTTCTAGGAGACTCAGGTAAAGGTCTATTTTCAGAGAAATGATAAGTAAGAGGTAAGTGGTCTGCTCTAGATATGCTTTGTTGTTATTAAGATGATTATTTCTTTGTCCCCATAACTCTGAGTTCTATTGGATGATTATCTTGCTACTCCAAGAAAGGGATACTACCAGCAGAGATACAAAGAATGAGGTAGAACTTGAGGCTGCCATTTGACACTTGGGGCTGCTTTGTTATTAAAACAAGCAAGGAAGGGATACTTGGGCGTATTGATCCCCATTGGCTAGAGGCTAGAGCTATCCCATGGGAATTAAGAGGCGTATACTGGGCTGGAGGGTATAATTCAGTAGCTGAGAGCTTGCCTGGCATGTGTGAGGCTTTGAGTTTGACCACAAGCACTGCAAAAGAAAAAAAAAAGGAGTAATGTCTGTAACCAGGAGATTCTCTGGGTACCCATCAGCACTTACTTATCCAATAAGGAAAGGTTAACAGAAAACTACAACAAACAGAAATCTGCATACTGTCAACAGACCAGTCTGACTATTAAGGGATGTGGTCTGAGTCACCTTACCAGGCAAACTCTAAACCTGCTGAGAGATAAAGGAAATCATGAGCACCCACTACGGCTTGGTGACCATTTCATTTATAGTCACAGGACTACAGAAGCCATCCACTTTTTTTTCTCATCCCTTTGTTTTTGCATAAGCATGTCCACATAAGCATTAATATCTCTCCTCTCTCCTTCTTGTCCTATCCTACTCATTACTTTCAGCTCACACTCTGTGATGGTGGAATGTGACTCTTTATCCATGGCACTGGATGCCCCTGTAAGCCCCACCCACAGGAGGAGCTAGTTGTAGTCTTCAAGGTAGAAGAGAGAAGGAGGGACTTGTTCTTCCTGTCTGCTTCCTTGGCCTATCAGGATCAGCACACTGACATTCCAGCAGTCATAGTTCCAGTTTTCAGCGTGTCCACACTGGGGCTGGGAATGTGGCCTAGTGGTAAAAGCTCGCCTCGTATACATTAAATCCTGGGTTCGATTCCTCAGCACCACATATATAGAAAACACCAGAAGTGGTGCTGTGGCTCAAGAGGTAGAGTGCTAGGCTTGAGCAAAAAGAAGCCAGGGACAGTGCTCAGATCCGGAGTCCATGCCCCAGGACTGGCAACAAAAACAAAACAAATAAACAGAGTGTCCACACTGTAGATCCAGCCTCAGTGATCTTTTCAGATCTCAGCACCTGCTGGGCAGTGACTCAACTCCAAAGTCTTGGTTTCAGCCTTGTGAGACCCCTTCTCCAAAGCCACATTCTAACAATTCTATCTTCTCTTTGTTCCTTAAGCCTTACGAATAGTAAATACTTCATAAAGTCAGGATCTCTGGGACAATTTTGTCCAGTTCTCTAATAGTATCTTTGGGACAATGTTGTTGAATTCTCCAATGTTGACAATTTTCTAATTTTAACAACTAAGGATTGTGAAATTTCATCCTCAGCTCTTAGCCTCCTGAGTAGCTAACATTATAGGTGTGAGACACTGGCACCTAGCAATTCTCTCTGTTGAGACACTTGTGGTTTCTGCCTCCTGTTTATGTTTTAATGTAATATACACTGCTATGTCCCCATTATCTACTTGACCCTTTCCACAATGCTACGGCAGTCATGTGTTTAGAGAAACTGTCCCACCCCTAGATCCATAGATAGACTTTGAGAGGTTTAAGCCAGGGGAACTCCATTCCCTGCCTTACAGTGAGCCAAGCTTTCTAAAGAAAGCCTAGAACTGCTCCAGCCACTTAGCTATCATAAGCAAATTAAGGATGAAGCCAAGCCCTGCAGTAAGGCAAAGCTGAAGGAATTATAAAGGACAGAGGCTCAAGACCAGATAAAGTCATGCCTCGTGTACTCAGGACATTGCAATTAAGTGAGACAATAAATCTTCTTTATTGTTTCAGTTAGTTTGAATTAGGTGTGCAATTACTTGCCAGCAAGTCTCACAATGAAGGCATCTTGTTATTGGACTTATGTGTAATTATAAAAGACCATGTAGTTTTATATTAAGACACAGAATTATGCACATAAATTAAGCACTCCCAGAACATTTGGGGTGCTTGGGACATATTATCCCCAAATATGACACCTTGACATTTGAAAACAGAAGCAGAAAGGTCTTTCTTCTTTTCTTGCTATTCTCCCCTGAAGCAGAATGTGAAAGAATTCTCTGACCTTCCCCTAAAGCCAATGACTATACCTAGAAAAAAGATGATGAAGATAACAGAGTTAGAGGCAAGTATATTAAATAAATGAGTCTTTGTAAGTCCCCTCTTCCTGTTATTGCCACCCCATTTATCCAATCCTGTCTCTCCATTTCCTCATTTCTTTACCCATAGGTAACAAGATATTAGGGTATGTATGTATGTCCATAAGATTGGTCAAATTATGACATTGGGCCATAGATGACATACTGTTACTTTTATAAAACCTATGAGTTAGTCTGTATTCTACATCTTTAAATGTTGGGAAAAGACCCAAAATTTATAATGTTATTTTGTGGCCTAAAGAGTGATGGAAGGGGGTGTGTAGGGGAAGGATGGGTGAGCATAATAAAAGGGGTAGCATTGATCAAGATACATTGCATTCATAAACCACCTTGTTAAATTGCAACTCCTTTGTACAGCTACTTAAAGATAATTTTTAAAACTCCTGAAAAAACTAAAAATATATTAAATGAGAATTTAAATCTAAAAAAATACTAATACAAAATTCAAAGTTACTGCTCATTATTGTTAAAGTTTCAGTACATAGCCATGCTGGTGTGTGTGTGTGTGTGTATGTGTGTGTGTGTGTGTGTGTGTGTGTGTGTGTGTTATGTGTGTATGACAGAGAGAGAGAAAGAAAGGAAGGAAGGAAGGAAGAAAGGAAGGAAGGAAAGAAGGAAGGAAGGGAGGGAGGAAGGAAGGAAGGAAGGAAAGAAGGAAGGAAGAATTCATGACACACTTCATACTTCATATTCTTTTTTCCTGGATATTTAATTACAAACAGTTGGTTGTGACATAATAATTTGTAAACATCATTTTAATTTTGCCCTAATATTATATAATTTAAGGTGTCCTGAAATTTAAACTCTTCTTTTATTGGAAATCCAGGTTATTAATTTTTTTAACTTAGAAAGGCTGCAAATAAGGGATTAGGGACATGACTCAAGTGGTAGAGCACCTGCCTAGTAAGTATGAATCCTTGAGTTCAAATCTTAGTACCATCAAAGAAAAAAGAAAAAAAACAGCACAAATATCCTTAGTCCTAAGTGTCTGACTTGGTCTTTGATTATCCCCTAAGATTGGATTCCTAGAAGTGAGAGGACTGTCAGAAAATGTAGGTGTTCATATATACTGTAGACACTAAAAATGTACCAACTTACATACGCATTATTCTCAGTGAGTGAGAGGGTTCACCACTTTGTACTTGAGTAATTATAACTAAGGGGTGGGGATGGGCAGAAGAAAAGGGAGAGGGTAAAAGAGATTATGACTGTGTATAGGTCCAGATTCATTAATGTTATGAACATATTTCCTCATTAAGAATAGTTCTAGAGGGGCTGGGGATATAGCCTAGTGGCAAGAGTGCCTGCCTCGGATACACGAGGCCCTAGGTTCAATTCCCCAGCACCACATATACAGAAAACGGCCAGAAGTGGCGCTGTGGCTCAAGTGGCAGAGTGCTAGCCTTGAGCAAAAAGAAGCCAGGGACAGTGCTCAGGCCCTGAGTCCAAGGCCCAGGACTGGCCAAAAAAAAAAAAAAAAAAAAAAAAGAATAGTTCTAGAAATGAAAAGATTTTTGATGATTAAAAAAGATATGAAGGGCTGGGGATATGGCCTAGTGGCAAGAGTGCCTGCCTCATATACATGAGGCCCTGGGTTCGATTCCCCAGCACCACATGTACAGAAAATGGCCAGATGTGGCGCTGTGGCTCAAGTGGCAGAGTGCTAGCCTTGAGCAAAAAGAAGCCAGGGACAGTGCTCAGGCCCTGAGTCCAAGCCCAGGACTGGCCAAAAAAAAAAAAAAAAAGATATGAAGGCACTTTTTTTTTTGTCTGTCATAGGGCTTGAACTCAGGGCCTGGATGCCATCCCTGAGCTCATTTTGCTCAAGGCTAGTGCTCTACAACTTTGAACCGCAGCTCCACTTCTGATTTTCTGGTAGTTAATTGAAGATAAGAGTCTCATGGACTTTCCTGCCAGGCTAGCTTTGAACCACAATCCACAGATCTCAGCTTCTTGAGTAGCTAGGACTACAGGCATGAGCCACCAAGGCCTTGTTTGAAGGTACTTTTTAACTATTAAAGCACATTCACTGTGGTGATAATTATCCTTGTTCTGAGAATATGTTTCTCAGAACCATGGTTCATATGAATCAGCCAGTTCTTACCCTGTAGGAGAAAGCCCTAACTCTACAGAACTGTCCTTTTTAGAAAGAGTATTTCAACCTTGTGTTACATTCTTAAAATTAGATCCATGTGTTTCTTTTAATTAGTATTTGATACAGTATTAATATTCTTATTTATCTTCTGCATGCCATATGGATTAAATTCTCATTACCTTTGATCTTAATACTTTTAAAATATGTAAATCAGCAGACACTCTCTTTAACCCAGTGTTTGCATCCCTGTCTATTATTGCCTTGGGCAAAAGGAAAATATCTGCATTGCAAAAATCCTCCAGATTGTTTACTAACCCTGGAAATAAACACATATTACATTGGTCAATCTGAACAAATCAAACAATGGCCAGCTAAAAATGAAGCCAATTGGAACAAAATATTTCTTCAACTAAACAAAACCCACCATGCATGCATATCATCACCAGGATCACACTTCAGGACAAAAGTATGATTTAAATAACTTTAGTAAATAAGACACAACAAAGCTTTCCTAATGTGTGAACACCAGCGTGGCTACATGAAGTACTTCAGCAGTCAACAGTGTCTGATGGTCTTTTGAACTGTATCATGTTCATTTGCTTTCTTAGTTTCCTCCACTAAAAAATGGGTAAACTAAGCCAGTGAATTCAAAGGCACATTGCAACCCTAAGCACTAGTAAGAAACAACAACAGGCAGGGAGGCATTGAAGATTTTTGAGGGATTTGAACACAGGACTTCATGCTTTGTAGATAGGTGCTCTACTGCTGAGTCACACCTCTAGCCCTGTTTCTTGCTGGTTATTTTTGAGATAGGGTCTCACTTCTAGGTACATGCCTGGACTATGGTCCCTTTATTTAAGGCTTCCCAAAGTTGCTGAAATCACAGGTGAGTTCCATTGCTGTCTTTGGAGATGGGAGTCGCAAGGATTTTCCTGCTAGGGTTGGCCTCAAACTGCAATCCTCCCAATGGCAATCTCTCATAAAGCTTAGTCCCTGAGCCCAGCTTTTGGACTGAAGTCTTGTGAACTTTTCTGTCCAGTCTAGACAGAAATTTATGATCCTACCATCCCAGCCTGCTAAGCAGCTAGAATTTAACAGCTAAGTGTAAGCTACCTGTGTCTGGCTCACTGGGCACCCCCTGCCTGACTCCCCTGCCTCATATATTTTTGTGCTGGTCCTGGAGCTTGAACTCAGGGCATAGGCACAATCCTTGAGCTTTCTTTCTTTCTTTTTTTGTTGTTTTTTTTTTTACTCAAAGCTAATGCTCCACCACTTGAGCCATAGCTCTACTTCTGGCTTTTGGTGGTTAGAGATAACAGTCTCACAGACTTCCCTGGCTAGGCTGGCTTCAAAGTGCAATCTTCAGATCTCAGCCTCCTGAGTAGCTAGGATTACAGGCATAAGCCACCAGCACCCAGCTTTCTGAACATACTTTTAAGGAACTTTAAATATTTGGGACAACAGCTAATAATTAGGAAGGGAAAGGCCAATTATAATTAATAGAAATTAATCTCAAATAGGACTATTTATATGACCTATTCATGATCAAATCTGGTCCTTTAAGGGCCCGTTTCCTTTTTTCTATGAAGATGTATTGTGAGATATATATGTATATATACAGTATTGTTTTACTTCTTAAATATTATTGCAGTTCATGATGACATAGTCATTTATCTTAGAGCTTATTTAATAATGCTACAAATATTTTAGGAGAATTTCAAGCCAATTAAATTGGTATTTTGATGCCACTAAATGCTAAATTTTTGCTTCTTAAGTTATAAAGATGCTCTATTTTGTGAAATAAATACATACGCTGGGTGCTCATGGCTTATACCTCTAATCCTAGCTACTCAAGAGGCTGGGATCCAAGGAATCATGGTTTGAATTGACTCAGATAGAAGTTTGTGAGATTGCATCTCCAATTAATCAGCAAAAAGCTAGGCTGGAAGCATGGCTCAAGTGGTAGAGCATCAGCCAAACAAGCAAGCCCTATTAAGTGTAAGATCAAACCCCAGTACAAAACAACATCAAAAGCAACAAAACCAGCTATGCAGACTTTTAATGAAATTGATAGCCTTCTTTGGACCATAGAAGGGCCTGTGTTCTTAAGCCCCATTGCAATTGTTTTTTGGGAGAATTCATTTTTAAGCTCTCATATAGGTCACCATTCCTGTATCTTCCTGGACTTTTGAGTCTTAAGCATTCTACATCATACTAAGTTTTAGATCATTGAGTTGGATTCTAAATTGACTTCAACTTCACTGGGACAACATAGTGTACAAACCCACTACACAGTGTCCCTTAGAGGTTCATTTTCTAGAATAACAATTCTCCAGTAGAGAGTTGGTCTGCCTAAGAGTTTACAATATAGCTTTATACCTTATGCTGTAATTGGAGTCCTATCCTTGGTAACCAAATCACAGAGGTCATTTACATATAATGAGTAGCCAGAATATCAAACATGGAGAATTGAGTTTAGATGGCTGATGTAGTAGGAGCTTCAGACCCAGAAAGAAGTTACAACATGGATTATTTGTCACAGTAAAGTGCCTGAAATAAATGAGAAACCCAGCACAGACTCAGGACATATTGAATTGTGCCTTTGTTTCATAAATCAGGTGAAATGTATTTGTAGATATTTATTTGTTGATGTTGTCTCAGAGAAGAACCCAGGGAACCATCTGCCATGTTGTACTGGAGGTGAATCCTATCCCAAGGTGCCTGCTTCTGCCTGGAGGTGTGCCTGTGCTGTTGGAGGAAGGAGGTGATAACTTTAGACTGTCTTCTCTGCCTCTCTTCCTCTAACCACCCACGTCTCAATTGCATATTAAAGATTGACACTTCCTTCTCTAGTGTCATTTTGTCATAGTCTTAACAGCTGTCATTGAGAGTTATCATCTTAAAAAGTTGTTGAAAAGGCATCGGTTTCCTGCAATCTGTTTAGGAAGAACATAAGTCAGCAACATGGGCATCTCATTCCAGTTTCTTCCTTCTGCCAGTGCACATCATACATCAGTCCCCAAGCCCTGGACATTCCACTTTCATCCTCCTGGCACGAACCATGCCATCAATCTCTCTGTTTTCATTCAGGCTCTCATCAGCTCTTTCTTGGACCACAACAACTGCCTCTCTGCTACTCTTCTCTCTAGTTTTGTCTCCATTCAATCTACTCTCCACATGGTAGCCAGAGACAATTTTCTAAATGAGCATGTCATTTTTCTGATTAAGTGGTTCACTATAATGCTTAGAAAACAGATGGCATTCCATCTTAGCATTCATGGCCGTTCTGATCCAACATGTCTACCTCTCCACCTCGTCCTCTATTAGCCTGAAGACCACCCTGGGCCACAACACCACCTAAGAACCATTGTAGACTCATTCTTCCCCAGAAACTTTTTCTGACTCCTTGGGCTGACATCCCATCCTGTGTGTAGCATAGCAATGGGTTAACAATCATCCTACTTGATGGCAGGTACAGATCCATAGTACTATATCAATAGCATGGATCATTGCCAGCAAATACATATTTGAGGAATGAAAAGAATACTACAATTTCTTTTGCTCAGAAATATCAACAAAAACTTATTTATTCAAAATGAAGTCATTGCTAAATGAACTAGATCTATATAAATGTAATCTATCTTTAGAAACAGATTATATGAATAGCATGCTAATGGAGCTTTTTTTTGGGGGGGTGATGGAATAAACTTACTGATTTCATACTGAGTCCTACAGTGTTAGGCAATTTTTGATTCACAGTTGTGAAGGTTCCAGTCCATGGTCATTGCTTGGGGTTTCTTGTGCAAGAGGTGGATGGCAGTGGCAGGCACCATGTGATAGTCCCCAACTACTAGTCTCATTATCAGGAAGCAAAGAAATCAAGGAAGAAACTGGGGTCCTACAATTCCCTTCAAGGTTCCTCCTGACCAAGGACCTTCCTCTAGGACCCACTTAAAGGTTCTACTCCCTCCTAATAGTGCCACCTTGGTGAGTGAGCTTTTGTTTTATTATTATTATTTATTTTTTGCCAGTCCTGGGCCTTGGACTCAGGGCCTGAGCACTGCCCCTGGCTTCTCTTTGCTCAAGGCTGGCTAGCACTCTGCCACTTGAGCCACAGCGCCACTTCTGGCCATTTTCTATATATGTGGTACTGGAGACTCAAACCCAGGGCTTCAAGTATAGGAGACAAGCACTCTTGCCACTAGGCCATATTCCCAGCCCCTGACTGAGCTTTTAATACCCAGACTTTTGAGGGATGCTTATCCCAACCGGTCACCCAGAAGCACGTTGACAGCAATGAAAGTATTGGTTAGGCAAGAGGAACTTCAAATACCCTGCCTATGATTTACAGAAGGAGTTGTTAGGGCAAAAATGTTAACTTGTAGAACAAGCCCTTAGTTGTGTATTTGTGCAATTGAGAGTTTCCTAGAGATCTGCAGAGCTACTAAGAAAAATTGCAATTAATGAATCCAAAAATTAAGCAGTTACAATGACTGTTTTTCAAGAACAAATAATCAGAATGGTCATTTGCTAAATAAAATGAGCCCTATGGCCTCACACATGATGGTTAGGGAACACTGCCAAAAAGCAGGGTGAGGCCTCTCCCAATACTGAGTAGAGTAGCATGTGTTCGCCAGAGACGATGACATAGTACAGTGGTTCAATCCCCAAGCTGTGGAGCCAGAAGAGTCTGGGTTGAATCTTGGTTCTGATGTGTTCTGGCCTGGATAAGTGTGGACAAAGTCCCTAGTTTCTACAAACAGCAAGTTCTTTGTCTGTTAAATGGCAACAGCCTACTATTTTGTTCACAAAGATTCAATATTAATTACACATCTTGTAACATAAGGCTATCTAGCATAAAAGAAGGAACTGAATAAAAGGAAGACCAACCAACCAAAAGAAGACCCCAACCCTAATGTTTCATATACATGTCTCCCTAACATCATTTCCCTGTCCTGTTACAGCAGTTGATTTTCTCTCCAAATTGGAAAACTCTTCTATCAGATCTAAATCTGATTTTATAACACCTGAAACAATAATGTAGCTTAGTACCTTAATCTTGGATCTTCCCCAGCACTACACCTGACTTTCCTTAATCTGACTTTCCTTAATCATCTCCTAAATCTGTTAAAAATCAGCTTTTAAGTAGAGGATATACTCTGGTGTTCAAATAATCCACATTTCCTCATAAGGAGTACTTAGTTGGAAGAGCTATGGCCTATAGAGAACACGAGCAAAATTGTCTGAATTCTAGGCTTTATAGAGTAAAAGAACAACTAATTCCTAGGACTCCCAGTTTGAATCACAATTCAAACCATAAATAATGAGAAAATACAACCTATCTGTCTGCCTCTGGAAAGAAAGAAGGGAAAAAGGAAGGATTCTATTTCTTTGTCTCTATCTATCTCTGTATGTCTGCTTGTCTCTTTCTGTCTATGTGCTAGCATACAATTAATGGACAGGACCTTAGGGAGCAACCTTCTTGGCTTGTTACTTATCAAGCGGGTATGTTATTCTACTGCCCAAACCTAAGATACAGTGCTAGTGTGAAGAACATAACCCTTTACTTGGGTAATGCTCACTGTCCTGGGGGAATGAAATGATGTCACACTGACTTTAGCTAGTGTTCCTTGGAGAAGTACTTAAGGTCAGGTTAAAAAGGAAAGTATAGGCCTAGGGATGAACAAACACAGAAATTATATTCATAATTATATGATTTTCTAGAATTTTCAGATATTATTTCTGCTGGGTTTTTCTCCTTTCCCAGTTACCTTCAACAACAAGGCTAGAAAGGAGAAACAGCCACTGGAACTCTTTTTTTTTTTTTTTTTGGCCAGTCCTGGGCCTTGGACTCAGGGCCTGAGCACTGTCCCTGGCTTCCTTTTGCTCAAGGCTAGCACTCTGCCACTTGAGCCACAGCGCCACTTCTGGCCGTTTTCTGTATATGTAGTGCTGGGGAATCGAACCCAGGGCCTCATGTATATGAGGCAAGCTCTCTTGCCACTAGGCCATATCCCCAGCCCCGCCACTGGAACTCTTAAAAATATCTTTGGATAGAAACACTATCAAGTGTGGTGGCACACACCTATAATAAGCACATACCTATAGCAGAAGGACCCCAAGTTCAAGGCCAACCTGGACTAAATAGAAATATTGTATCTCAAAACTCAAAGCAAATGATTCTTTTTTAAAAAAAACTCTCAAAATTAGCTAATAGGACACATATGCCACTGGCGTCATTTTTGCAGACAGTATTCCTGGATATCTTTCCAGAAGAGAATCCAAACTTTCAAAAAAGTAACTAGCCGATTTTGTCAGCCCTATAATTATGGCCAGATTCCTGATGGAGTAATGGTACTCTAGGATCTAAATATCTAAATATATAAACTGATGGTCTGTATCAATTTTATGGCCTTTTTCTATGTCTTATCTTTGAAGTCCCAAGCAACTACTAAAGTCACTGTTAGAGTCACTGGACTCTCAATGACAAGTGTAGGTATCTTAGCCACAAGAGCTCGAACCTCTGCCTAACATGCTGAGACATACTGCACAGTTACAGCCCTGAAGCCCGAGTTCCAAAGAACTATGCTTCTCATTGCTCACGGAGTCAAGAAGATCCAAAGCAAGTCACGCAACAGCTAAACCAATGCCATCTGCATGGAAATCATACTTTAAACACAAACAAAATCAAACGCCCCATATGTCCTCACTCTGGAACATTTGCTAGAACATTTCTGAGTTATTTATTGTTAGCAAGTCAGCATAGTCCAATAAGAGTCAGCAATGCCCAGATGGGAAGTCCTTGGCCTTCCACACTCGACACCAGTCCCCCAAACACATTGTGCACTGTAACTGAGGATATGTACTACTCTCTCTGCCTCTCTGTCTTTACTCACAAGATAATTTTATACACCCCTTCTTATGGAGTTCAAGGCCTGGGCAAAATATGTCAGTCAAACTGACGTAGTAGTTATTCTGGTCAATTTGATTGATAAATAAAGCTCACCTCTGGGTGTGTCCACAAGGCTATTTCTAGGGAGGATTAACTAAGGGGAAATCCATCTGCCCTGAATGTGGGTAGCACCAGCTCTGAGGTTGGGCCACTGATGGAATAAAACAGAACATGGAGGAAGCCTACAATCTCTCTCTCTCTCTCTCTCTCTCTCTCTCTCTCTCTCTCTCTCTCTCTCTCTCTCTCTCTGTCTCTCTGTCTCTCTCTGCCTCTCTCTCCCTCCCTCCCTCTTCCCACTCCCCTTCCTAACCACAATCATGTTAGCTCTATACCCTCTCCAACATGATGGCCTGAGACCTCTAAAACCATGAACAAAAATTAATCCATCCCTGCTTAAATCGTCTTCTCAGGAATTTCATCACAGTACCAAAGCAGCTCCTGTTGCTCTGTCCTGTTTTGCTACACTGATAGTCTTATTGTGGTTACTTAGATACAACTAAAACCATAAACTGTCCATGAATCATCATGGCTCCTTAGTAGATAGCACATGAAGCCCCATTATAAAATGAATTTGTTTCCTAGTGATTTTGATACTATTCTTTCCTTTAAAAGCTGCTAGGTGGAATCGGTAGCTCATGCCTATATTACTAACTACTCAGGAAGCTGGGATCTGAGGATAGTGATTTACAGTCATCCCAGGCAGGAAAGTCTCCCATTTCCAATAAATTACTAAAAAACTGAGTGGAGCTGTGGCTCAAGTGTTAGAGCAGTAGTCTTGAGTGAACAAAAGGCTCAGGGACAATGCCCAGGCTCTGGGTTCATGCCCAGGACTGGCACATACACAAAAAAGGTTGCTAGATGGAATATGACATTTTACTTGAAAGTATATAAACAATGTGTATGACTCTTCAAAGCCCATCCTACATTTCACCAAGCTTTGCAGAATATGGTGCTGTGTTAAAACTACTTGAGGGAGAATGATGGAAAAGGTGACATTGATCAAGATGCATTGGAATCAAACTGACATGTTAAATTAAAACTCCTTTGTATAACTATTTAAAGATTTTTTTTTTAAAGAAAAGAAATAAAAGACTACTTGAGATGTAACTTTCTAAATACTTGCAGCTACTTCTGACCCTAGTAGGAAGCAATAAAAGTTTGGCTTTCCTCACAGTGACATTGTGTTTGTCACAAACTGTTGTAGTATTTCCCTCTGGACTTCCTGTCAGGAAGATCTGATCATTAGATCAATTCCCTTCCAACCTCAGCCATAAGCTGAAACAACTTATCTTTTGCTGACCAGATTAAGCTCATTAATTTGTTCTTTGCGCCTGTGATCAGAGCTGTGTCTATTAATGTTCTTCAACATTTAATTATGTAGTTTTTTTTGAAAATTAAAAGCAAAGGGCTATCATATTTCCAGGTCAAAAGAGAGCTTCAAATATTCTGTAAGTCTTTTGGTTTGGATCGCCCATGACCATTACCAGCATTACCTAAGATCTGTGGCTGTGGAAAGAAAAAACATAAACAAACAACCAAAACCCAGCCAGCTAGAATCTCAAAGAAACTAAAAAAGGCCCTATTGACATTTTTATCTTAAAAATTTGCTAATGTTTGGTGTACTGGAAGTTGAACTCAAGGCCTTGTGCTTACACTACCACTGAGCCCTGCCTCCAGCTTTGTTTTGTGCTAGTTATTTTTGAGACAGTGTTTTGCTTCTGCCTGGGCTTTGATCCACCTACTTGAGGCTTCTCATACATAATTGCTGGGATCACAGGCTTGTGCCACTGCAGTGTTTCCCTCTGTTGAGATGGAATCTCACAGACTCTTCTGCCCTCGTTGGCTTGGAACCACAATACCATCATTCTCAACCCTGAAGTAGTTACCATTACAATCATGAGCCACGAGACTGGCCCCTATTAACATTTTTACTCTTTCATTCACATTTCTTTCAGTTTTGATTCTGGTGTTAGGATGAGTTTTTGTAGACTACATATCACAATGAGGGCTCAGGTTTTGTAACTACATCACTTCTCTACTACATGGTTTTTGTCTTTAGGAAATAGGGCAAGAAGATACATTCTTTAAGATAACAGATATAATAATTACAGCTCAAATTATTGTTGCAGCTAAAGGTAAGTTCTACCTCTTTTTCACATGCTACGTGGCTAAATGTCTCATTTTAAACCATGACAATATTAAAGGTTAAATGGGTGTAACAAATGCCCATGTTAAATTCCTAAGGCTCTCAACCTGTGGCCCAGGCATAGGGTAGGGTTGTGGTTACTTCCCTGCTGTCAAAACTGAATTGAGCAGGAGAAGATCTGAGGAAGCCATACTCTCTGCTGATCTCATTGCCTTCCCTGGAGAGAATCCAGCAGCACATTTATAACACTAAACTTCAGAGTATGACAGAAAAAAATATTTACACTCTCAATGTGGTACGTAATTTTTAAAGTTGCAAATTTTCTTTGGCCAATATTGGCCCTTAACTCTACAGATTTCCAAATTTTAATAAGTGTAGTGAGAGGTAGTAGTATTAAGTTGATTATTAAAAGCTGCTCTTGAGAGGAGAATCTTCCCATTGGTTGTTCAGAACTCTGTCTGTCAGTGGTTGCTAGCTAATAAGAATCTGGAAACATTCCAGTGATAAAATTCTAGCTGTAATGAATGCTCAGAATGAGACTACACCATGAACTCTGTTTTACCTACACAGTTCACATGGTAAAAAGTCCTTGGCACATATTTGAGAACTCATGTTCCAATCTATCACCATGTACCTCATCTGCACTTTCATCCCAAAGAATCTTTCCAACTTAGCAGCATTATTTCACTCTTCCCTTTATAATGTTAACAGTTAAGAATATGTTCCCAAACCTCTTATTTTAGATACTTTCATGCATTCATGATTTGAATATAATCTGTTGGAAATTGCTAAGAAAATAACCATAGAACTTGCGAACCCTTCTAATTCGGCCTATTTTCATGATTAAAATCCAAGTGAATTTGAGCTGCTATAACCTGTTGATGTATTATCCTCAAAAATTACTGTCAGAGTCTCTGGAGGTGGAATTCCGAGAACAGTGTTTGCTCAGAGAAGGAGAAAAGACTTGAAGGTGCACCACAGCTTCCTTTTAGATAGTTTTAGGTAGTTCCCTGCAGTTATACAAGGATGTAGAACTTATAGAACTATCTGAAATGCAAACTGAATACCAAATGACTTATCAGTCAGATAAGCTGCTTAATTCCTCTTTCATCCAAAGTATTGCATATGGCAAAATAAACCACAGAGCCACTTGACCCAATCTACCTTGCCCTGTGGACTTTCCCAAAGTCCACTATTCATCTCTTTCTCCCCTTCTACCTAGAGATCTCATTCCTTTTCATAACAAATTCCACTGTATAAAACAAGAAGAAAGAAAACAATCTCACACAGAAAAAGAAATGTCATACCTCTGAGCTTTCCATTGGTTAAGCAGATGGCAGGCCCTCTCTCGCAAATGCCACTCCCAAAGTTACAACTGAGTAGAGATAGTTACGTTTATTAAAATGCAAACTTCAAAATGCTGTTAGAGAAAACTAATTTCTGGCATACAGAATACCTGAGTGAGCTTCATGTTACTATAATGAAGAACTGGAGGCAATTAACTTATAAAGAGAACAATCTTATTTAGCTCATTTTGGAAGTTCTAGCCCAAGACTGGGAGTTCCACTGCCCTGGTAAAGGCACTTGATAGCAATCGCTGTATGTGACAGAGGAAATGGCTCACCTCCTGAGTCAAGAATAAAGAGATAGAGAAAAGAAGAGGGAGGAGAACAAAAGGGAGGGAGAATTGATGAGAAGGAACAGGAGAGAGAAATCACAATCTCAAAGTTGTCTTTGGAGCAACATCCTCCTACCCCACCCAAATGTCTAAAGACTTCTCAGGCACCTCCCTCAATGGTTTCACCATCTCTCAAGGGCTTTCCTGGGGCCTAAGCCATTCACATTCACTCAAACCACAGAACTATCCATCTGAATCCATTTGTCATTCAGTAAACACCTTTTTAAAGTACCTACTGTGAGGTAGGGCCCACGTCAAACACTTCCTCTTTTCTCTTTATATACCTCCATTCGCAGAATGATCTGGAATTAACGCCATTGATTTTTTTTAATACTTCAATATGCCACAAAAATATGCATGGCTTAACCCAATTACATAGAAAGAACATGTTGGTAGAGCAGGGATTGCTGGGTTAAATGATATAACGATAGACTGCTCTGTAGTATTGTTTATGCTCTCCTGCTACAAATAACATTACACATGCTCTCGTTTCCTGAATTCTTGACAGCTTGGGTACTACCCCTCCCCCATCCTAGCCTACTTAATACACAGACACAGACACACACACACACACACACACACACACACACAAATAAAATACATTTCAACTTCTGATTACATTTGGAGGTCAAGCAGTCTTACATGTAGTTATAGGTCATTTCCATTTTCTCCTTAGTACTGGAGTTTGAACTCAATGCCTAGTGTTTGGTAGACAGGCACTCTATTATTTGAGCTGTATCCGAAACTCTTTTTGCTTAGTTACTTTTTCAATTGATTCTCACATTCATTCCCAGTCTGGCCTGAACTACAATCCTTCTGATCCCAGCTTCCTGCATACCTGAGATGATAGGCACCTGTCATGTGCCCAGATTCTATTGGCTGAGATGAAGGATCTTATGAACTGTTTTGCCCTGTCTAGCCTCAAATCATGTTCCTAAAATGTCTGTCTCCTGAATAGGTGGCATTACAGAGGTGAGATACACACCTGGCCTTCTCAATTTTGTTCTAAAAGTGTGGGGTCCCTCCCCCCTTGCAATTGGAGGTAATGACAAGCAACAAAAGAGTAAAACAGGAATCTCACTAATGAATAGCCATTTTAGTTGGCTGTTTATAACTGGAGACTCACAGCCAGAGGACTGGAATACTCGGACAAAACTGCAGTAAGACCTTCAGTTATTATGAAAATAAGACAGTTCTTGCACATTGCCTGAAATCCTTTGTCCACAAGTAAGCTTTACATCTTATTCTGCAAGGCCACATTTATTTAGTGTTCTCTTTTTTTTTTCTAGACTTAAAAATTTTGATTCTGAGTAAATCATTGAGATAAAGGATGGAAGCATGTTTAAAGGTACACAATATATATTGCAAAAATGTTTCTGTATAACAACTGTATCCTTTATACTTCTATGAACCTCTTATCAAAACATGTCTTTTCTATTTCTCCTTTTTCCAGATGCTACCAGAAATAGCTTTGTTTCATTTGCACTTATTGTTTCCACAAGGCACACTTAACTATTTGCCTAGGAATGTTTTTATAATCATTTCTTCTAAGGCCTTTCTGCCTTTTGCCTGCAGGTCCTGGTATTCCATGAAGAAGGGCCTGATGTAGAAGGAGGGAGTTCTGACTCCTACATTTGGAAATTCTCAGAGTTGGGAAAGGCATGAAGCAGTGCCAGGGTCTATGTCTTGGATGATGGAACCAGATCTTCAGTAGATGCTACTTGTTGTCAGTTCAGTGCCCATTCTCTCTGCCTGTTTCCCTGCAGAAACCTCAGATTTGTAGGGAACAGAATCAGCCAAATTATGCTCTTAGCTTATGCAGAGCACAGAGGCCATGAGGTAGAAGTGGAAGTCACTGGATGGAGTGTGTGGGAAAATTATTTTGGCTTCCCTTCCCCCCACCTCCAGGAGGAATGCAGTTGGAGATCCATAGTAAATCTTTTTATTGTTCTTGAAAATTAAAGGGAAGGACATTACATAACAGTGAAGAACATTGGCCCATTTTTCCTTCTTTCTTTCTTTTTTTCTGCTAGGATCACTTGATTTTTGCCTTGGCTAGCCTTAGACTAAAATCCTCCTACATCTGTCTCTTCCATAGCTGCAAAAACAGACGTACCTCACAGACCTCATGCCAGAAAGTTGATTGGGATAGGGGCTCACAAACTTTTCAGTAGTGTGGGGAGGGGAGTTTGGGCTGGCATTGAAACATGATCCTTCTATTTCTTCATCCCAAGTAGCAGGGATTGCAAGTATGAACACTATACTGGCTTTAAATTAGTTGTTCATGATTTTGGTACCCTGTATATATGTGTACTGGAACTAGGGAAGGGAAAGGAAATACCAAAATCGAGAGACAAGGAATAGAAAGACAAACCAATGCAACAGCAATTCTTACAAAACTATATGGCGTAAACCAAGTGTACAACTCATGGAGAGAAGAGGAATTCGGAGGGTGAAGGCAGGGGGAAAATGAGGGAGGAGGTAACAAGTTGGATAAGAAATGTATGCACTGCCTTACGTATGAAACTGTAACCCCTCTGTACATCACTTTGGCAATAAAGAAATGAAAAAAATTAGTTGTTCAGCATCATCTGATGATTTGTAGAGATATAGTCTACCAAGAGAAGTCTAACTGAAAAAGTAAGAGGAATAAAGAGATATTTCAGAAACTACTATAGAGAAAGAGAAATCACCATTTTTTTTTTTGTTCAGTAATTAGGAATCAGGAGGAAAACTTGTATCAAGCTTTCAAACCATGAAACTGATAATCTTCAGAATTAATAAATTCTTATTATTAATATAAGGATTCTTACTAGAGCAAAATAGAGGAAAAATATTAGAACTTACTGGCATAGGTAGGAAGTTTTTGAAAAAGAGGCCCAGGGGCACAGCAAATATGAGACAGACTTAACAAATGGGATTACATCAAAATAAGTTTCTGTACAGCAAAGGACATAGTTACTAAGTTAGAAAGACAGCCGACAGAGAAAATCTTTACCAGTAATACATCTGATGAAGTCCTAATATGCAAAATATACAAGGAGCTCAAAAAGTTAAGAACCCCTCCCAAAAAACAAATAAGCCAATCAACAAGCTGGCAAAGAAGTTTAAGAGATACTTCCCAGAAGAAGCAAGAATAGCAAATACACATGAGGAAAAGCTCAACATTCTGGCCACAAAGGAAATGCAAATCAAAATAACTTTGAGATTCTATCTCACCCCAATTAGATTGGCCAACATCAAGAATCTGAACAACAACAAATGCTAGTGGGGGTATGGGGGAAAAGAAACCCTATTGCACCATTGGTGGAAATATAAACCAGTACTACCACTCTGGACAGCAATCTGGAGGTTCCTCAAAAAACTAAACATAGGTCTTCCCTATGACCGATACCACTCTTGCACATCTACCTAGATGATTACAAGTCAGGATTTGGTAAAGACATTTGCACATTCATTGCTGCACTATTCACAATAGCCAAGTTATGGAAACATCCTAGATGCCCTACAACAGATGAGTAGATCAATAAAAGGTGGCATAGGTTTGCAATAGAATTTTACTCATCCATTAGAAAGGATAAGATTATGTCATTTGTAGGGAAATGGATGGACGTAGTTCAAATCATGCTAAGTGAGGTAAGCCAAGCTCAGAGACACAAATGGTATATGTTTTCCTCTTGTATGTGGAAGATAGACCTAAAGTATAACTGGACATGACAGCCTATATAAGACTCTAGACATTTACGCAAAGACTAAAAGGAGATATCTTTAGGGGAAGAACCCAGAGGTGTAACTTCTCTGAACATTTAAAATATTAATCATCAAAACAAAGTCCAGGAAATGGTAATTTTTTGTTGTTGTTGTTAATTCTGTTGTTGTTGGTGGTGGTGGTGGTATTAGTTTTTGTTTGAGGATTTTGGGGGGCTCTTAGGGGGGCACAGAAAGAGAGAAAGGAAGGGTGAACAAAGACAAGCATGTGGAAAATGAACTATGTAACTTATGAGCAGGGAGGAGAGGCAAAGGAAGGTGTGACATTTTCAAAAAAAGAAATGTACTCATTACCTAACTTATGGAATGGTAACCCCTCTGTAGAACTCCTGAATAATGACAATAAAGTTATATATATATATATTTTTTTTACAAAAACATGGATTTTTAGCCTAGGGTACTGGGAATGTGAGTTAGGTCCGTGATTTTGTTGGCAAACCCTGTGGATGCATCTTTGTACAGTTGTCAAGGGACAGAGTCTGGATTCATTTCACTGGCTCTTAGAAGAGCTCAACCTGTGAAGTAGTCTGTAAAGAAGGTGTCAATTCTGCCTGGCAGACCACCTGTGATGTGCTAAAGAGAAGATGCACTCCAGGGTCACCAGTCAGAGTTTTCTGGGTGCGGATGAAACACTTATGGAGCCCGGGTTCAGTCTTTGAGTCCTCTATAGCTATTTTCTGGTGGCCCTCTATCCTCACAGGATTAATTTGCCAAGGCAGTAGGTTAGAGGGGTAGAGGGCCATCTCTTCTAACTCTCCTTTTTTTTTTTTTTTTTTTTTTGCCAGTCCTGGGCCTTGAACTCAGGGCCTGAGCACTGTCCCTGGCTTCTTTTTGCTCAAGGCTAGCACTCTGCCACTTGAGCCACAGCGCCACTTCTGGCCATTTTCTGTATATGTGGTGCTGGGGAACTGAACCCAGGGCCTCATGTATATGAGGCAAGCTCTCTTGCCACTAGGCCATATCCCCAGCCCCTAACTCTCCTTTTAAGGAGAGAGAGAATGCCATGTACCTTTTCCCAGTGCCTTCCCACACGGAGAAGGAAAAACTGTTAGAGGAACTGAAGGTTCTGTCAATGGACTGAGGGAAAGGCTGCAAGTCTGGAGCAAGAATGAGCCACCTGTAAGAATGAGATGCACCTTGGTGCCCAAAGTGCCCAACTAAACAGGAGGAAGCAGTGTGTTTATGCAGTGTTAAGAGCTTAAATGCTTCAAGTGTGAACAACTATAGGAATGACACGCAAACTGAATGCATTCTTTGTCATCTGATTCTTGACCATTTAGAATGAATGGATTCTTGGATGGTCTGCTCTTCACCAGTACCCCAAACACTCAGACTTTGTGTAATAAGTTAGGTAGGAAGGCTTTTTTTTTTTTTTTTTAGGACAAATCACTTAAGTACTGGAACAAACCCAGAGCACTTTGCATTTATCTGATTTCTGTCTGAATACAGAACTTGACATTTAAAGGGGGTGAGTGCCTGCCGGGAGAACCCAGGCATTGTGTCCTGGCATAGAAACCGCCTCCTTTGAAATGAAGATAGTATGTAAACTCATCCGTTGGAGCTTTGGAGATCTCTTGCATTTGTTTCTCGGGCCTGTTTGAATTTGTCCTTTTAAATAGACTTCGAAGGGAAAATATCTGGCACCAATTTAGTGAAAGGGGATAGCATTAATTTTTTCCCTTAGAAAGGAAGGGTTCCTTAGGGAACACAGAATCTTCATGCATATTAGGTCAGACAAACCAGCCTGATGTCTGGGTATTCTGTGGCTCTAACTGCTCACTGCTAATCAGCTACACAGACCTTTCTGGATGGTGGAGAAGAAAATGGTGATGGAGCCAGTGGGGCTCTGGATGGTCTTCCTACCATTTAGGTGGATTAATGAAACACAACTGCCTTCAGGGACACCGATTGCCAGACATACTACAGCCTAGAAAATTGTTCCAACTCCTCTTAAATGCACTGAAGATTCAAGGTGATAAGTGATTAAGGCCCGAGGTGGCATTGAGGAAAACCAAGTATGGTTTGTGGCAATCTTGTCACATGCCAGAATACTGAGCAACTTGAATGGCCTGAAGGAAATCAGCAACTCTCCAAGGTAATATTTCACTGGAGAAGTGAGAAAGAGCAGTGACCACAGCGAAATGTGACTATTGTCTAGGTTGGCCCAGGCTGTCAACACACAGAAATAGTGGGTCTAGAGTCATATTTTCATAGGGCTAGTCCTGAGCCAGAAACCTCTTAGAGCCACCAGGGCCTACCATGCTCAAAGTCAGTGTCTGTCACTCTCTGTTTCTCTGTGTGTCTCTCTTTTGCTCTATCTCAGTCTTAGTTTCATTCTGTCTCTCTGCCATGGTCTCTATCTCTGTCTCTGTGTGTCTTTGTGTGTGTGTGTGTGTCTGTCTGTCTGTCTCTCACTTTCTCATAGAGGAGGAAGCTTAATTCATAGAAGGCTTAAATGCCAGCAAAGACCAGCAGCTGGGAGAACATGAGACTGGAGCTTTGTCAGGGGCCATGACAAGCAGGGCTCAGGGGAATATGAGTTAGTCATTGAGAAATGCTCTTGGTTGAAAGACAAATGATAGGCTTATTTAATATTGATTGTTCACTTGGACGTTCTCCCTCCTGTCATTATCCCAACTATCTTCATAGACTCATACTTTCATAAGATATCTATTTGCTTTTTTAAAATTATAAATGTTAGTTCAAGTCCAACTGCAGAACAAATGAAGCACAATGCCTTTGTCTAGTACAATAGTCCCATATTGGACTTCATGCCCCTTGTTTTGCTCTCATAACTTTGAGAACTTGGAAATCCTAAACTCTTTTTTTTTTTTTTGGCCTGGGGCTTGAATTCAGGGCCTGAGCACTGTCCCTGGCTTCTTTTTGCTCAAGGCTAGCACTCTACCACTTGAGCCACAGTGCCACTTCTGGTCTTTTCTATATATGTGGTGCTGAGGAATCAAACCCAGGGCTTCATGTATATGAGGTGAGCACTCTACCACTAGGCCATATTCCCAGCCCCACAAATCCTAAATTCTAACCAATGAAAAATCAACCCTATATTGAAGTACTAGACTCCACCATCCACTGCTAGGCACAGAGCTGATTGATCGACAATTTGAGGCTTCAGATTCTCTTATCCTGTTCTTCTTTAGCACAAGGACGAAAATACATATAAGAAGCTGAAATAACCACCCAGTTCATCCAAGGATCCTTCAAGAAGAGGGAAGCACTCTCTGGAAATCTGGGGCAGAGGAATTGCTCCCTCTCTGACTCCTGAGATCCAGCTCTGGGCTAGGTGCTAGCTCTTGGTTGATTCATTAGGACATCATTTTTCCCTTTATAAGATGAGTTAAACAAAAGGATCTCAAAGACCTCTATAAGCTTAAGTGAAGGTAAGTCAGGAAGAAACTTACTCAAGGACAAGGAAAGATTCTTGTGAGCAACATGCATAAACCCACACTGTACAAACTTTTGCCCAGTGCTTACTCTATGCAAAACACTGTGCTAAGCCCTTCTCATGTACCCCAATGACAGAGGCGATTTCTTATTTTAGTTCAAGAAAGAGAGGCAGAGGGAGGTTAAATAACTTGCCCAAAGTCACAAAGCTGCTAGAGTGGCCTAGCAGGAATATAATTATGTTTGTTTGTCTCCATAGCCTGAAATTCCCATTACCAAGGGTGTGACATCATCACCATCTGTGGAAATGTGTCTTATTTAAAAAATGATATGCTATACAGTAGTGAAAAATAAACAATTCAATCTCAAAAATATAATGTTATGGGGAGAAAACAACTAGACACAAATGATTACATATAGTGTGCCTCAGTTTAAATACTTCAATGCAGTTTAAATACTTCAAAAATTAAGTGATACTATTTCAAACTCTACAGGTAGGTGGCTACTCCAAGATGGAGAAGAGTCAGACTTGAAAGGACACACAAGGACTTCAGTGTGAGGGAGGTCTGCCTGGTGACCCCAGTTGTGCCTGTGTGTGTGTTTGCATTTATAGGAATTCATTGGACTGCATATTTCTGTACAAGATTTGGGTTTTTTTTTTTAGTTTTTGGTTTATTTGTTTTTGTTTTCTGAAGGCACATTAAATTTCAGATTTTCAAAAATTTGTCGTAGTGGAGTTTGAACTTAGAGATTCAGGGGACTGGCATTCTCCTATGTGAGCCATTCCTCCAGTTGGTACTCTACCAATTGAGTCACACCTCCATTCTGGCTTTTTGCTGGTTAACTGGAGATAGGAGTTGAATGGACTTTTCTTACAAGGTTGGCCTTGAACTGGGATCCTCAAATTTT
Source organism: Perognathus longimembris pacificus (assembly GCF_023159225.1). NCBI lineage: Eukaryota > Metazoa > Chordata > Mammalia > Rodentia > Heteromyidae > Perognathus > Perognathus longimembris. Next base: position 52,709,436 of record NC_063164.1, read on the forward strand.
AGCCTCCTGAGTTGCCAGGATTACAGGTATGAGCCACCAGGAGCCCAGCAAGTCTGATTTTTCACAGGTTAATTTGGAAATGTGAAGTTTTCACCTAGGCTGAACTCTAACTTCAAACCTCTAGATCTCAGCCTGCTGAGTAGCTAGGATTACAACTGTGAGCAAACAGTAGCTGGCTATAGTTCAGAATTTTTAAAAAGTTAAAGCCCACCTCTATCTTATGGCTCTCATACAGGAAGTTTTCCAAGTATAGAAAAGGAACTCAGGCCTTTCTTTACTCCTTGCCTTGTCAATTCCTAAGCTCTGGAACAAGCTTGGGTGACCTTCTTGGCTCCCTAGAAACTGAATATGTCTATTGTAGTTCTCATAACTCCTGTGTGCACTTTAATCAACACCCTGGTCAAAAAAGATTTGATTTGATATATTTTAAACTGATATCAGTACAAAGCAACAGATAAGGATCCAGTTTCAGCTTTCTGCAGGTGAATAAACCAGTTTTCCTGATACCATTTGCTAGTGGCTGTCTTTTATCCAGCCTATGATTTTGGTTTCCTCATCAATATTAGCTGGATATAGGTCTGTGGATTTATTTCTGGGACTTCTACCCTGTTCCACTGGTCCTTGGACCTGCTTTTGTGCCAATATCAAGCTATTTTCATTACTATAGCCCTCTAATAGAGTTTAAATCTGGAATTGTTATACATCCAGCATTACTTTTTTTTTTTTTCCCAAGATTATTTTTGCAATTTGGTTTGGGACCTTTTGCAGTTCCACATGAAGTTTTGGATTGTTTTCTCTATCCCAGTGAAGAACTTCTTGGCACAAATTGGAATTTTCTAAGTTTCAGGGGTTCTGCAAATCAAAAAAAGGATTGACAAATGCGATTGCATTGAATTAAGAAGTTTCTGCAGTAGAAAAGACATAGTTAATAAGCTAAAGGACACCTACAGAATGGATATGAATATCTTTACCAGCTATTTATCAATGGCCTAATAATCAGAATATACAAAGAGCTCAGAAAACTAAGCCTTCAAAGAATCAACAACCCAATTAATAAATGGGAAAATGAGCTAACTAGAGACTTCTCCAAAAAAGTAAAACTGTCCAATAGACACACGAAGAAATGCTCAACATTTCTGGCCCTAAAGGACATGCAAATTAAAAAAAAACACTGAAATTCCATCTCACCCCAGTAAGAATGGCCAACATCAAAAATGCAAACAGTGGGGCTGGGGATATAGCCTAGTGGCAAGAGTGCCTGCCTCGGATACACGAGGCCCTAGGTTCGATTCCCCAGCACCACATATACAGAAAATGGCCAGAAGCGGCGCTGTGGCTCAAGTGGCAGAGTGCTAGCCTTGAGCGGGAAGAAGCCAGGGACAGTGCTCAGGCCCTGAGTCCAAGGCCCAGGACTGGCCAAAAAAAAAAAAAAATGCAAACAGCAACAGATGCTGGCATGGATGTAGGGGAAAGGAGTCCTGGTACACTGTTGGTGGGAATGTAAACTTGTTCAATCACTCTGGAGAGTAGTTTAGAGATTGCTCAAAAAATTAAACATAGAACTACCATACAATCCAGCAATACTATTCTTGGACATTTATCCCAAAGTTCAGGATATAGTAAAGCCACTTGCACAGCCATGCTCATTGCTGGACTATTTGCTATAGACAAGATATGAAAGCAGCCCAGATTCCCTGGAATGGATGAATGGATCAAGAAAATTTGGTATATATACACAATGGAATTTTACTTCTCTGTTTTGAAGAATGATATTACATCATTTGTAAAGAAATGGATGGACCTGGAAAAAATTATGTTAAGTGAAACAAATCAGGTCCAAAGAGACAGAAGATTCATATTGTCTCTCATATGTGGGAGTTAGATCTAGTTTATAAATATATAAGTAAACACATAAAGTGTCATATGTACATGTATACAAAAGTATTAATTAAAGTATGGTATATGCAGGAGAGAATTCAAATGGTATAAGGCTTTAGAACAATCAATTCACAGTCGAACCCAATGAATGTCAGGAAACTGGTACTTGAATGGTGTGTGGGGGAGGTCAATGAGAGGAGGGAATGAAGAGAGGAAGGAAGGGAAAATGCAGTCATAATACTCATTTTATAGACTATGAAACCAGGAAAATTGAGGGAATGGGTGAAGTCAGGAATGATGAGAGAGACAATGAAAGGGTTGACATTGATCAAGATGCATTGTGCTCCTAAACTAGCATGAGCAGTAAACCCTTTGTACAACTACTTAAAGGTAATAAAAATGTAATTTAAAAGCATTTGATTTTAGACTTACTTATCCATCCTTCTTGGAACATAAATGTCACAAGAACAAGCATGACTGTTCTCTGTGTATTGCCAGGAATAAACACCGAGCCTGCCGCTCAGGGGGTACTCCATAGACACTTGCTGAATGACTACCCAAATGCATGAAGAATGAAGGTAGATTTCATTCTTTGCCAGAATTTAAATTCTAGAATTTGAATTTAACCAATAATTTATTTCTGGCTAGATACTTTTTTAGTAGATGTCGCAGAGAGTCTTAGACATCCTGGAATATTCCGTTATTTAAGAAGCATAAATGATGAGGAAACCATGAGAGTCAAATAAAAACAAGAACTGAGAGGAAACACTCTCCATGTGTATACACACAGTCATAAGATCAAGTTCCCTTTTTCCTGTTTAACTTGGGATTGTGTCCACCTTGCCTCCCTGTAGCACTTACATTTATTCCTTCTAATTTAGAGATGGTGCTCACATCATATTTCACTCTCCACATAGTAAGCCACTGTGTTCTCCTCAGGCTGTTCTTATTTGGGGGGTAGGAAGCAAGGGTTAAGCCAAAGTGGGAGTCAGATTTATTTTAAAATGTTTCTCTCCCTGATCATATTAATTAAAAATTCATTATTTCTCTACAAAAGACTAGCCACAGACTGAGAGAAAATATGTGCTAAACACACTGATACATAACAGTTTTCTGAAATTAAATTTAAAAAAATCTTTTAAGACTTGAAAATAAATAGCAGAATTGAAAACTCAGGCATCTCACCAAAGAAGATCTGTGGATGGAAAATACACACATGGAAAAAATATCAAACAGGATAGGTCATCAGGGAATTGTAAGTGAAAACAATTAGAGCTAAAACAGCACATCTATTAAGATATCCAAAAAAAATCCAGAAAATTGACAGCATCAAATGCTGGAAAGAATGTGAAGCAACAAGAACTCTCATTCATTTCTGGTGGGAATAAAAAATGTACAGTTGATTTAGATTGGAAGGCAGCTTGGCAATTTCTTACAAAGCTCAATATGGTTTTGCCATATAATTCAGCAATTCTAGGAATTATCCAGAAGGAATGAAAACTAACCTCTAAGACAAACCCTACACAAGTATATATAGAAAATGTATTAATAATTCCATAACCCAGAAAGCAACCAAGATGTTTCTCAATTGGTGAAGGCATGAACCAATTGTGGAATATCTATACAGTGGAATAAGAGCAATCCAATCAGAAAACATTTGTGTGATCCCCCTTCTCAAAGAAGAGCTTCTATCTTAGGTATGACGAGAAGCCTAACAAAGGCAGATGGTGCCCAGGCTCATGTCTGCGTAGTATTCTATTTCAAAATAACTAGCAAAAATCAGGCCTGAAGGTATGGCTCAGTGGTAAGAGCATCTGCTTAGCAAGTGCAAACTCCTGAGTTCAAAATCCAATACTGAAAAAAAAAAAAAGAAAGCCAAAAAACTCTTAGGTCATGAAGAACATGGGGAAATCCTAGATGCATATTGCTAAGTAAAACCAGCCAATCTGAAAAGGCTCTTTACTGTGTGATATGAATTATGTAGCATTCTAAAAAGCCAAAATGGTGTGAATAATAATAATAATAATAATAATAATAATAATAATAATAATAATAGAAATAGCAGGGTGCCTGTAATCCTGGTTACTCAGGAGTCTGAAATCTGAGGACTGAGGTTCAAAGCCAGCTCAGGCAGGAAAGTCCATGAGACTCTCATCTATAATTAACTACCAGAAAACTGAACGGAGTACTGTAGCTCAAAGTGGTAGAGTGCTAGCCTTGAGCAAAAAAGCTCAAGGGACAGGAGCTGGGGGTATGGCCTAGTGGCAAGAGTGCTTACCTCATATACATGAGGCCCTGGGTTCAATTCCCCAGCACCACATATACAGAAAACGGCCAGAAGTGGCGCTGTGGCTCAAGTGGCAGAGTGCTAGCCTTGAGCAAAAAGAAGCCAGGGACAGTGTTCAGGCCCTGAGTCCAAGCCCCAGGACTGGCCAAAACAAAACAAAACAAAAACCAAAAAGCTTAAGGGACAGTACCCTTGACAGGCCCCAATTTCAAGCCCTTGACAGACCCTGAGTTCAAGCCCAATGACCAACAAAATGAATGAATGAATGAGTGAATGAAGAAATAAAGAAATATCAATGGACTTGGGGTTTATGTGGGGAGGGAAAGTAGGTTGGCAGAGATAGGATGGGTGGGATTTTAGGTCACTGAAACTCTTCTTTCCCATATCATAATGGTAAAACAGGAGTCATTATAGAGTTCTTAAAACTTGCAGAATGCACTCCACAAAGAATGAACCTTATGAGTAAGGTACAGATTTCATTTAATACTAATGTATTAATGTAGTCATCAATTCTCACAAATGAGCCACATCAATACAAGATTGAACTGGGGACTGAATCCCAGGCCTCTGGCAGGCTAAGCACCTGCTCTATCACTGAGTTGAAGCCTTAGTCCTTGGACTGTATATATTCCCTGCAGGAGAATCTGGAGAAGAGGGGGAGAGAAGAGGTATAAAGGAACTCTGTGCTTTCTGCACAGTATTTCTGGAAGCCAGAAACTACTCAAAGAAAGTCTATTAAAAATTATTACACACACTTTTGGAAAACAAACAAAAGTAAAAAGAAGAAAAAGCACCCCACTTGTGCCACAAAAGGACTGTATACTTAACTTCAAAGTTGAGAGTTTAAAAGGAAATAAACTAGGCAGCTAAGGTTAACAGGCCAGTCTCTAGAGTATATGTTGTTTCAATTACATCAAATAAAAACAGAATTTAAAAATATAATTTCCCTAGACACATGTTACAGCCAGGCAATCAACGGCCAGTTCTGGAAGCCAAGGACCCTAGCTTGGTTCTGACTCTGGTTTGGCTTGCACATGACCACACCTCGCCTTGTTTGGCAGCTGCATGCCTGATGTCCTGGGACCATGCCAGAACTGACTCGACAGCAGCAAAAAGTTCAGCCCACCCTAATGCATGCAGGAAAGCACTAGAAACTTTGTGCAGCACTGTCTAGGCAGCCATGGCTGCAAAAGGACCACCTTTGTGAGCTGCCTGGTTGCCAAAGCCTTTGGGGAGGCTTATAGCCTCAGGAATGTAACTTCATGGCCTCCATGAGTAGCACTTACACAGTCCCCCTCCAGCTTTCACTGGACTCTGAATCTCAGTCACTCAGCTGGCAGAAGCATGGGGACAGTGTCAACCTTCACAATTGTGCTCCTCTATACCCCTCAGTTTTTAGGGGAAAATGGGGGCCCATATGAATGGCATCCTATGAATTTTCTTCAGGGAGCCCCAATCCTGCACTGAGGCCTCATTTGGGGGTCACTGATGGGAGGGACCATGATGGGTGTCCCAAGCTCTCTGTTAGTCTTCTTCAAATCACAAAAGAAAGTCAAACAAAATCAAACCAGCCCAAAGACAAATCTACTGCAAGTGAGAACATTCTTTTAAGCAAAACCAGAAAGGCGTATAATTAATACAAATGGGCTACATTAGAAAATACACTAAATCTCTTCTCTTTCTCCCTTTTTATCTACTTCCTCTCTCACCCACAGCCTCAGAGAGTAAACTGCCGTCTGCCGGCCTAGTTAGAGATCTGGGAATGTACTCCCTTTGGTAGGGTGTAGATTGTTTTGCTCTGTGAAAGGATATAGAGTAATCAGGTAGGCAGAGGTAGAATTTATAAACTAGAAATCAACTTTAAAGACAACCATTCCTCATAATTCAGAAGCTGAAATGTTTCTAGATGTTTTAGAAATTTGGAATATTCCCATCTTCCTTCTTATACAACAAAGCTACAGTAAATGTCATTTTGTTCCTAGTGACTCCTGGAGAACTTCATGGAACCATCTTAGATAAAGAGGGCACTGCTCTGGAAAATAACAGCTGTCATAACCAAGACTTTTGAATTGTATCAGTCTCTCACACACCTATTGCATTTCTTGCACTCGTAATTCACATGCAGTAGGTATTCAATAAATACTGAATAAGTATGAAAGCTACATGTATAAGTCACACTTTCTCCAAGCAGTAACCCAGAGACAGGATCAGAGACAAGATGCCTAGAAAAGTCTCCAAGCCAGCAACTTCACACCAACCTGGGAGCTTGTTAAAAACGTACACTGCCGCCCCCCAATCCCCTGCCAAACACACACACACACACACACACACACACACACACACACACACACACACGCACACACGCACGCACACACACAGAATTGGAAACTATGGATGGTTTCAGCAATCTATGTTCTAACAAGTTCTCTGGGTAATCCTGGTTTCTGCTTATGATTGAGAACTATGGTCTAAAAGGTGTTTTTCCCACCCCAGTACTAAGGGAAGGGACTCATGAAATTGCTGTCCCATCTCACTGACAAAACTCCCAAGTCAAGAGTTTTTACTATGTCTTTCATTTTGTGTGTGTCTGCACATGCGCACATGCCAGGGAATTTGTGCCCATAACTGATGAAGGTTAAGACAAATCCAAACCCACACATAAAAGATTCTCAATCTAACAGAACCATAAAGGAAATAAAGAAAGAAATGAGGACCCACAACTCCAGGGACTACTTACAAATGAAGACCCACAGGCCTTGCTGTCCTTGTGAGGCATTCACTAATGGAATTGGGAAGGAGAAAAGAGGACCAGGAGTTTTCCACCCACTGACAGTCTGGGTTCCATGTGCTTTCATGACATTGTGTGGCCTTTGAGCTGCAGTGGTAGGAACAGCCCCTTCCTTTCAGGTAGAAGACACCTGAGCCATTAGGGTTGCAGCGTTGGTGTCTGGCAAGCTGCTCAAAATCCTTCCACACCAGGCAACAGTAGGGATGGCTCTGTGTCTAATGCGCAGTCTTACCAATTATGACAATCTCAATTTTTTAAAACTTCTTGCCCAAATGAAGCTCAACTTCCAGGCTAACCAAAGGGCAACAAACATGTATCAGCTTATCAGGGACTATCCTGGTGTTAGCACTGAGAATTCCACATGATGGAAAAACTCCTTAGCATTGAGTAAATTTAAAATCCTACATTCAGTCACACTTAAGGATGAAGAGTTCCAAGGATAAATACAGCCCTCATTTGCTTCCTGATGGCTAAGCTGCTGCCCAGAGACACAAAAAGGTGGTAATGAACAAGTAAAAGGCAAAGGGAAATAATGTAGTTGATGATATTAAAGAAGCAGCAAGCAGAAAAGGCAGCAGCTGGCAGGTGAACTTGGCAAGGTGCTCAGAAGTCCTTGAGTGGACAAGCCAAGAAAGTTCTGGAACCAGGTCTTAAAACTCAAGGCCAACACTAGATGCTCCCTGGTGGCTGTCCCAGACTCTGACCCTATATACTGCCAATCATACTGTCAACCCTGCCCTCAGAAGGCTGTGACAATGCCACTTGCTCTCAGCACTCTAAACATGGAAGCTGTTAAAGTGACTTTTAGCCAGATGCTGGTGGCTCATGCCTATCATCCTAGCTACTCAGGACCTGAGATCTGAACATCACCATTCAAAGCCAGCCTGGGCAGGCAAATACAAGAGACCCTTGTCTCCAATTAACCAGCAAAAAGCCAGAAGTGGAGATGTGGCTTAAGAGCTAGAGTACCAGCCTTTCATAGAAAAAGCTCACAGAGAGCATGCGGCCCTGAGTTCAAGCCCTAGTATGACACAAAAAAGTAAAATCATGAAATATAAAACCAGGTCCTGAGTCATGAAGAATAGGAGATTTGTGTTTGGTACACTCATTGTGAAAAGCCATTATGGGTGGGGAACATTTTTGCTGTCTGGAAAGTTCACTTACACTGCCTGCCTTGATTCCTGATGACTTTTACCATCCATCCTCAAACTCAAAACCCAAGGGGCTGTTGCAAACTCAGATCATGTCTCTCCTGGGCTGAGAATGCTCATGGCTCTCCACCTTGGTGAGACCACCCTCACTGCTCAAGAAGTGATCCTTGGATCAAAAGCACCAGCATCGCAGGAAACTCCTTAGAATTACAAGATAGCAGGAAACATACATATCTGTTGGTGGCTTGCTTCACAGTCTGCATGTTAACCCATCTGCAGGAGTCAGTTAGGATGTTGAGACATGCCAAGCTGTATTGTCCTGTTGGCTGTGCATTTCCTACACCTGTTCTGTGTGTTCTCTCAGCTCCCAGCACACGGGCTTCTTTCTACACTATCATGTCTGTTCTCTCCTCAGGACCTTTCCCTGCCTGAAACGCTCTTCTGATAGATAGCCACATGGCAAACTGGCTACCGTCCTCCAGCCTTTACTCAAAACTCCAATCCCTAATGAAGTCTCCCTCATCATCTGCACCAAAGCATAGGCACTCCCGGCCTCAGTGTACACTTGAACAACTTCTTGCCACTCTTGCTGCACTTTCTCCCCAAATACTCACCTTACATAACATCCCATCTGACTAATTTGCTTTGTTTATTATACATACTTTTTCTCATCTGTCCCCGTGTGCTACATACAGTATGGCATTGTGTGAACAGGACCAAGATGGTGTGACTGACACAGGGGCACTTTACACACTGGCCTTTGTTACTGGCACACAAGATCAATAGAGAAATTTAGAATGACCTAATTCAGAAAAAAAAATTTAGAAAAGTTGAGATCAACTCTATATTGGCATAACATCCAAGTGCATAATTGTTGTGGTAATTTCTTTTTATTGCATTTCACGAAAGTGTCAGACAGTGAAAAATTGGAAAGTAGTCAGTTGGAAAAATAAAAAAAAAACTAGTCTTCTCATTACAGTTTGATAAGTACTGGCACAAGACAGTTCTGGAACTTAGTAAATGTTACTAATTGTCTTGAATAAATAGGTGGATAAATAAAAAGGTGTAATTCCCCCACCCCTGCCCTCAAGAGCTAAGTAGGATCTTACTGTAAGTTGAAGGGAGTTCTGCCCTAACTCATGGATTGTGAAGAATGAACTGCTGTTGGGTCTGATTGACTGTTGATGGATTGTGGTGTGGTGTATCTGGAGGCTATTGAATGCAACTTACAATGCTTAATAAAAAATCTTTATTCTTTTAGTATATATAAAAAAAGAACAAACACCTAACGAATAACATAGTACTATTGGACCAAGTATGTATATATTCCTGTCCATCTTAGTAATGCAAAGGGATTTGTGTTGTGTACTTCCTGCGTGTTCTGGGCTTGTCTCTCTTCGTGAAAAATAAATCCACACATGGACCTCTTGGGGACATTTCTCAGATGCCAGCTGAAGACAGTGCTGTCCAAGTCCTACATTTACAGAATGTTTTGCTTGTCTGCTCAGAATAGAGTTCAAGCCTGGACATTTCAGATTCATACCCTGCACCTCACCCAACCATATTCTTCAGGACAGTAAAGTTAGTTAAGTTAGGCAAACCTGTGGGATGCTATGTTTTTCTGAAAACTGAAAAGGCTATATATTTTCATTTGGCCTTCTCCAAAAATATGGGTTTAAACAATGAGTTATTAAGGGCAAAACAAACAAGAGGAAAAAAAAAAACCCAAGCACTGGTGGCCACTGCTTGTAATTCTACTCACTCAGGAGGTTGAGGTTTGAGGATCAAGATTCAAAGCCAGCCTAGTCAAGAAAGTCTGTGAGGCTATCTTTACCTAATGACCAGAAAGCCAGAAATGGAGCTATGGCTCAAGTGCTAGAGTGTCAGCCTTGAGCAGAAAACTCAAACAAGAGCACAGAGGCCCCAAGTATAAACTACAATACCACACACATACACACAGACACACAAACATATACACACAAAAAAATAAACATAAAGATATAGTATGTTACAGTGTCTTAAAGACACATTCTTGTTTCTGTAACTAATAACATAAATAAAGCTGGAGTCTTTTTGTTGGTTCAATTTATCTTTGTTGCTTTCTAAGGTCAAAGGAAATTGGCTTATTTATGAGTCCTCGCCTACCTGTTTAAACATTCTTCCCCTGTCCTTGACCCAAAGCAACAGCAACAAATGATATAACTTGAAGTATTTTAATTTATTTCTCAAGTATTTTTTTTTTTGCCAGTCTTGGGGCTTAGACTTAGGGCCTTAGCACTGTCCCTGGCTTCTTTTTGCTCAAGGCTAGCACTCACCTCTTAAGCCACAGTGCCACTTGTGGCTTTTTCTATATATGTGGTGCTGGGGAATTGAACCCAGGGCTTCATGTATGTGAGGCAAGCACTCTACCACTAGGCCATATTCCCAGCTCCAATTTCACTAGGATGTTATAGTTAAATGTCAGGAGATATTTACTTGCTTTTAGGATTACTAGAAAAATATTTTTTGGCTATTTCCATGGTTTGCTTATTCAAATGGAGTTCTGATTTCCGCTTGCTTTCATTGTATTTCATAAGGGCTTTGAATGCTCAAGAATAAAAGAATTTAGACCAGGGACTGTGATATAGCTCAATAGTAAAACCTAAGCAAGTGCAAGGCCCTGAACTTGAGCCTCGGCATATGGGGGAAGAAAAGAACCTAGGCTGAGTGGTGAGGAGAAATGTATAGCTATGATTCTGGAAAGCTTAAAGCCTATCAGATGAATGAAAATAACCAGTAGGAGGCAGGGTAGGTTAGGTACCTGAAAAGCCAGAGGACACAGGACAGGCAGCCATTGAAGAATGGACCTTGAAGTATGGGAAGGACTGTGCTGAGTGAATTGGAAAGACATGGAATAGAAGGGGGAATGTGACCAATGTCACAAAGGAGAGAGAGAAAACATATCAGGTTTGTCCAGGGATAGAGAACAGTTTAAAGATTTGGAGAGAAATGAGACAAAAGACATCAGTGCAAATCAGAACTAGAAAGAAAGTTGATTAGAACACAGAAAGCCTTGAATGCCACATAAGAATTGATGCTGAGCCACTGAAGAGAACAGAGTATCAGGTTTATGTTAGAAAGGCTCCTTGAGCTTTTGTGCATAAGAGAAGTTAGAAGAGAGAAAGAACACCATTGGATGCTGCCCATAAGAAAGCATCAGAGGAAGTAATACTGATAATGACCCACCAAGAGAAAATTGAAACAATTGTAAGAGGAAACAGTTGTAAGATGAAAGTTAATAGCTATTTATGTAAGCTAGGTTTGCAATTCATAAATAAGTTTTTCCTTAGACAATATTTTTCTAAATGAATCATTGAAAATACAGTATATGTTATGCCCCTCAACTATTCTATCATAACTTAATGTCTTACAGTAAAAAAATCATTTCTCAACCTGTTGCTTACACTCCTAGATTAATTGTATTTATATAATATCAAAAGCCACCACAGTAGCTGACAGTTACTGAACTCCTGGTACTGTGCCATGACTTCACTTGGGCTACTCAATTAATCCTCAACACAGCCCTCTCAGGTATGAACTACTGAGCTTATGTGGGAGTAATGAGGGACAGAGTTGTTATATAACCTGATTAACCTATATAACCAGAGAGCAGAGATGTGAAGCCAGATAGGCCTGACTTAAGACCTATGCTTTTAGCTACTCAATGAGATATTGTTTTATCTTTTGGGGAGTTATTCCTACTTTAAAGCAGAATACCAAAATAGAACAAAGACCAGATGAGAAACAATAAAAACAAATAGCAGGATGATTGGAACCAAAAGATGTCAACAATCACATTAAATGTAAATGTGCTAAAAACTTCAATTAAAAGATAGAGATTTTTCTGTGGAGGAGAGAAAAATACCAACTAAATTCTTGCATCATAGACTCTGCTCTGACACATTGTCTTTCTTCTAAATCCTCCTCCCGCCTCCTACCTCCTTGTAACTTTTTTCCTGGACACTGACTGGCTGTAGGAAACTATTGCCTGTGGCAGATTTGTTACCATTTACTGCATATCTATGAAAAAGGTTATGGCATATCTCTTGTGTAAAAAAGTTTAAGTTCTGTAAGAACTGAAGGTCAGTCATTTTTATGTATATCCATTTCACTCTATACTGCTTTGTCACTGAAAAACTGGAAAAAAAGAAAATTGGAAAGACCTGAGAAATGGCTTCACTTTTCAGAAAAATAGATGAGGTCAATTAAGTGTAATATGAGTATCTTAAGTTGAAGGAGTTTCTTTCCTTGAAGCAATTCACATTATCCTGAGTAACTTCTATATATAATTTTTTATAACCCTGTTCTGTATTCTATCTTCCAGGAGAACTGATTGTAGCTACCCACAGACTTTAACTGATATCTACCATAGTTAGTAGCAGGGAATTCTGAAAAGGGACCAGAAATGTCAGTTTCCAAAGGCATGTAGTATTAAGATGTCTTTCTCTTGTCTAGAGAAAGGCATGTTGTCCAAAATACAAAACTACTCTAAATCCAAATGCTCTACCAGACCTGAGCTTGTGGCCCTGAATGACCTACTCCACTAAATTGTGTTGGAATAGTTTCTTTATTTGAAGTTCTTGTAAGAGAAAAGTTATCACTTTGATACTCATTATCTTCCCTCAGTAACGTAAACTTAAGTGTAAGAGCAGGTGATAAAGCTTCTTTGTTTTGATGCAGCTTTGTTTCCAGTCTTTAGGATTTCCCAGCTTTGTTTCCAGTCCTTAGGATTGCCCAGCCTGAGTGCTATCTTAACATCAGGCCATTTTGACAGTCCGCAGACATCACTTTCTAACAAGCACACCAATGTGCCAATGCGGCAAGCAGTTCAAAAGGTCTGTCTTACTGGGTTTGTGAGGGGCTTCTTGGGGGCTCAGTCCTTGGCCATCATCGGGGGCAGCATGACATGTCTGACAACACAGCACAGCAGTCCCGGCAACCACGAGCTTCAGAAAGACCCAGTAAGAGAACCATCATTTTTATCCTGTGACAGAGCAGCCAAATGACATGGCTTTCATTAAACTAAGGGATCCTTAGCCCTAATGTAAGGGGAAACAGCTAAGTACACTGGTGACATTGCTAGGCTGCCCTCATCTTGCACTGAAGTGAATAAAGGTCCCCTCCTAGGGGTAATTAGGAGCCAAGTCGCAACATATTTTTCTTCATTCATTTATTTATTTCACCTAGTACTGTCTTACATTAATTTTAATCCAGGTCAGATCAACATCCAGGTGCTAATTTACCCCTTTACTTAATTTTTATCCTTAAGAAAAAAAATAAGAAAATTTATAGGAAGGTATTAATCTACTTAACATTTCTAAGTATATCATCCAAAGGATTTTTTTTTTTAATCTTACATATGCTCGGCAGAGTTACTGGCAAAAACTGTACATTTTCTTCATTTCAGCCTTTCAACATCAAATAGTAGGCAGCAAAAATTGGATCAGACTTCAAAGCCTGCTGTGGGCTCCAAGTCACAGAGAGACGCGTCCATTTCACATATTGAATTCAAGCAGGATATCAAAGGGCTACCAAAGAACCTCAGGTCCTCTCTCAGAAAGAGGCTCCACCATCTGCAGAGTAGAGTACTCAGACAAATCACCTCGGGGAGCAGCTAGCATTTATTCTCAGCTGCAAATTTCCAGCCTTTTGATTCTCTCTTCACTGTACCTCCCTGTCTCTGCTGAACCAAAGTTCTTTAGCAGGCTGGGCTTTTGTCTCAAAGACTTCAAAATATGACTAACAGTTTCAGGTTTAGATAGCCTGGCCAAGCATCACAGACAGGCTACAGGATCATGAACTTGACTGAATGAGATTGAAAACAGGATACACAGTTACTTCAGAATCAAGATGTCTAGTTACCTTATTTGCATGTCCAGAAAAGACATCACTGCCATTTGGAGAACTGTGGGTTTGTGAATCCCTAAAAAAGAAAAGAAATAACAATAATAATAATTTCAAAAGATTTGAAAATGAAAGGCTGTTTTTTTTCCTTCAAAGAGGAAGGAAATCATGCACTCTCAGCTTCCTAGACCAGTCCCACAAAGAACTGTGAAAGACTAGAACAGTCCTCACACCAAGAAACAGCCACAGAAGCCTGAGAAAGGTCAGGAAACTGCCCTCTAAACCCTCTATAAATGAATTCAGGGTAGTAGCATTGTCTGACTTTACCAAGGTTCCTGTGGACTTTATCAAGAAGAGAAGCAAGCTGGTGCTAAGGCTGTGCTTCCCACTGGACACATTCACCTTATTCATTCAGCATTCAAGAAGTTAACATGGACTCTGCAGCCATCTCTAGGCCTGGGAAATGCCAGGTGCTGAGAATTTGAGAGGACTACTTGCTGCTGAAAAATACTCTGCACGATCCAGTTATACATGAATGGTGCCTATAGTGGAGGCAGAGCATCCTATAGGAATCATACTGAGAAGCTTAAAAGGAAACCCTACCACATTGAGTAAATTAGTAACTTTTAAAGTCTGGGAGAATCAGTTGTACCCAATCAAATCTTTAAGTAAGACATATAGTTAAAATAGAATTGTTGTGATAGTAGTGCCTTTCAGGTGGACCAACAGAGAGGAAAAATAACTTCATCAGAAAGGGAAATATGTTCTGACCCTGCCTCAAGTTTCCTGATCCCACATGTACACACATGCAGTCACACATATGTGACTGGCGAAAAACTACATACATATACACATATATATGTGCATATGACATGGGTTCTAGTATCCTCATGAACAACATAAAGGTATTTGTATTCCTAAAACTTCTTCCAATTTTATGGTATTAATCTTATTCCTTACTTAACTAACCATTATATTTCAATATATGTGTACTGTTCATGGATAACACCTTTGAAATATATCTGCCTATAGTAGAGTGTGAACAGTATGCCCATTAGAAAAAACACATTAAGCTGGATGCAGGTGGCTCACACCTGTAATGCTAGCTGCTTAGGAGGCTGAGATCTGAGGACTGCAGGTCTGTCTTTCAAGTCACAAGAGAAGTACTGCACATGGGAGAGATCAGAAGGTCCGAGTTGGCAGTCAGTGCTCATGAAGTCCAGCCACACTGATGTGAGATCACAATCCTGGGATGTCCACCACGCTCAGCATGTTGCATCTTTTTCCTTTTGGTCAAAACATTTAATTTGACTCTAAACAAGGCTTTAGATCTACCTTATAGTCTATGTAAAACAGGGGAGTGAGGGACAAGTAAAATAAGACTATGGAGCTGGGCTCTATACCCTTGGGCTCACCAGGAGTGCATGCCTATATTCCTAGCTACTTGGGAGGCTAAGATATGAGGACTGTGGCTGGAAGCCAGTGTAGGCAATAAAGTCCATGAGAGTTTTATCTTAAAATAACCATCAAAAAGCCAGAAGTGGAGCTGTGACTCAAGTGGTAGAATGTTAGCCTTGAGCAAAAAAGGTCAGGAACAGCATCCAGGCTGAGTTCAAGCCCCAGGACATGCAAAAAAAAAAAAAAAAACCCAAAAAACCCACAGGAAACAAGTACATGTGAGAAGTTTCAGGGTTCTTTTGTGTGTGTGTGTGTGTGTGTGTGTGTGTGTGTGTGTGTGTGTGTGTGTTTTATGGCTTAGTCTCTCACTGCAATGTTTAGGGGGGAAAAAAGAG
Organism: Perognathus longimembris pacificus; assembly: GCF_023159225.1. Taxonomy (NCBI): domain Eukaryota; kingdom Metazoa; phylum Chordata; class Mammalia; order Rodentia; family Heteromyidae; genus Perognathus; species Perognathus longimembris. The sequence goes on from NC_063164.1 coordinate 52,725,216, forward strand.
CTCATACATTAAAAGAGATTTAGTGAATCCTGACTTAACAAGCTGGAAGTCTATTCTTAGAACAATTAGGACAATTCAAGCACTTTGTATATGTATATACATATACATACATACACGTATAGCTATTTTAAATATACACATACATATTTAGGTAATGCTAAGGTTTGAACTCAGGGACTTTTACTTACTAGGCAGATGCTCTACTACTTGAGTAGTGCCTTCCATCCCATTGATTTGGTTTTGTGAATAGGGTTTCTCTTGCTTTATGTTTTGCAATCCTCCTAGCTTCCTAGGATGGGATGACAAGTATGTTCCACTACACCCAGCTACTGGTTCAGAAGGAGTCTCTGGTATATTCCCCAGCTAGCCTGAAATGGCAATCTTCTCAGTCTTCAGTTAGGATTAGAGGAATGAACCATTATTCCAGGCATATTGGAAAATATTTTCAAAGTGCCCTGTATTTGGTCTCTGAGAGGAATTGAGGAATCACATGCTAAAAGGCAGAAGCTGTGAATGCTGAATGTTGTCAAAGGTTTGTAAATAGGCTCTTTGTAAGTCTTTCTCTTTGTGTGGTCCATAGCACATTTCTAGAGCACTCTAGCTTCTCAGAAGCATAACTAAAGTCTCAACCAGATTGCCCCCAGGGCTCAGTGGCTCTCCTGCAGTGAGTGCTTGAACTGTGCATTCTAGGGGAGACAGGAGCTCTGGGTCACCGCTGAGAGCCCTTCTGCTGGGCATCTGCCCTAAATAGCCCCCAAAGGAGACTCACATCTGATTCCCTCTTAAACCTTGACCCCACTGTGACCGGATGGGGGGCAGGTGGAGGCTGGCTTCTGAGAAACTGGCTGCTGAGGAGACCCAGTGTCTCCGTTTTTTTTTTACAGTGAAGGCTGCGAGGCCAGCTGGCTCTGTCATGCCATGCTGGCAATGCTAGGTGAAGCCACTGTAGACAAGCTTCAGCTTCTTAGCTCCCAAATTCAATTTGTCAGTTCATTGAGAAATGCTGATTTGTTGGGGGTGGGGGGTGGGAGGGGAGCAAATTACCAAACTTTTCTTAGAAGAGTCATATTTGACTAGTAAAATACCAGTGTGTGATTTAATAAAGAGTCAGGTAGCAACCTGGACTCTCCTTGTTCTTTTCCTCTTTGGCTGAGGTACCCTGGAGACTCAAGTATACAATACAATTAAGGCAGCTGTGAAGCTGGATCTGAACCATCAAGCTTGTATGGTAACTTTTGGGTTCAAATGTGTAACTTTTGTTTAGATGGAAGTGGAGGCAGCTGACTTCTGAGCCTTCATTTTCTAAGCTTTATTTAAGTTACCTTCTTGTGTGCTATTAATTTTTCAATGAATAATTTTTATTATTATTATAAAGGTGATATGCAGAGGGGTTACAGTTACATTTATCAGGTAATGTCTACATTTCTTTGTGGACAATGTCAGTCCTTCCCCCTTCTCTCTTCCAGTTTTTCCCTCCCATCCCCACTCACAAGTTGTATAGTTAATTTTCAACACAGTGTGTGAGTGAGTACCACTGTTGCATTTGTTCACCCGTTGTCCCTCCATTTCTGTGCTTCTCTTGCCCTCCCAAAGATAGATAAATGAACAAACAAGACAAAAAGAAAGAAAACAGAAACAGCAACAAATATAAAAAAAGTCTTGCTGCCATTTCCTGAAGTTCATTTTGATAAATTTTTTGTATGATCAGATGCACGTAGGCATTGTACCTTTGCATTCCTCTCCTAAGAGTATCCTCCTTTGCTCTCACTATGTGTGAATGTTTAGAGTCCTGAGTAATTTACTATGTTCTTGTGTGTGCTATTAATTTTGATGAACTTTTGAAGATTGTTGGGGTTTTTAGCCTCCCGTGCTCTCCTGACCTGCGGGAGAGACGGGAAAACATGTCCCAATGGGGTGAGCCAAGAAGAGGAAAGGGCAGACAGACTGCCCACACCCAGCCCCCCTTTCGTCGGAAGACAAACAGACAGTCCAGGAGCCAGTTAGTGCTAAGTCTCACTTTAATGGGAGAAGGGAGCTGCTCTTAAACGGGTCAGAGAGCGGTGGAAGGAGAGGGCTGTACGTGCATCTATCTAGGGACGGTGAGGGGAGGCCTGAGCTGTCCGTCCAGGGTGGAGGGCCCAGGGACCAATCCTAAGAGGAGGCCTAATTCTATGTCACAGCCCATAGGACCGCCTCCGGGTTCACCTCCAGGCGCCATCTTGGCCACATGTGGTCCCAAGGCTGGGAGGCGGGGGCAGCTAGTGTGTAACAGCCACAGGTCACCAGAGCTGGGAAAAGAGGCGGGGCCAATTAATTGCCTCTTAATGCAAGGCATCTGGGCGGGCGTGCCCCACAGATCATGTTGTTGCCATACAACCTAGATATGGTTTCTAAACAAACCAAGAAATCCATTAGTGCTTCACACTTGAAAGTATATTTTAATTTCAAAACAGGATAGGTTACAGTTAATTCACTGTGGGTTGATTTTTGTTAGCTTCCAGATGTCTCTAAATTTAGGAAGATTTCTTGTCATAAACTCATCTCTGGCTTGGTAGTCCCAAAAGAAAGGCTAATCAGCCTAAGAAAATTTATCCTTGCTTAGATAACTTTAAACAAAGAGTCTTTGGGACATGAAGCTCTTCAAGAGATTGCTTTCTTCCTCCCAAGCAGGTTTCCTATTTGACTCCACACCAGAATGTTTGCACACAGTAGGGCTCTAGAACTTTTGAGGAAAGCAAGTTTCAGATAAACAAGCCATATGCCTTTTCCCTTTCCTCTCCTTTTTTTTGCTGGAGGGGTGTTGAAGGGTGTTGAACTCAGGGCCTGAGCTCACTTGGCATTTTATATAGTACAATCGCCTATGTGTGTGTGTGCACGCACATATGCTCATCCAAGGGTTTGAACTCAGGGGCCTGGGTGCTATCAGTGGCTCACATCAGTAATCTTAGCTACTCAGAAGGCTGAGATCTGAGGATCAAGGTTCATAGCCAGCCCCAGGAGGAAAAAGTCCATGACATTTTTGTCTTCAACTAACCACCAAAAAGCTGGAAATGGAGTTGTGACTCAAGTAGTACAGCACAGCCTTTAATGAAAAAGATAATGGACAGAGCCCATGTCATAAGTTCAAGCCCCAGTACCAACACACACACACCTCATATCCCACTCCCTTTAGTCATACTGCTAAATGAATTAAATATGTAAGTTATATTTAAATGATATTTGTTTACTCTAAAATATATAGTTTTCAAAGATATTATAGGAGATGGCTCAAGGACAAATTAATCAGAAGGGTCAAAAAAGCTGATAAATGTTTCATAATGCCATTGCTTAAAGTTAATATAAGTTAGATTTATGGACTTAGGCTAATTCCCCAAATCCCACTGAGCCCTTTAAATGTGATCATATTTGTTTGCCTCATTGCTTTCCCCAGCCGTGAGCCTACAGTCTTAATTTGCCAGTGCTTGCATTTTTGTCTACACACACACACACACACACATACACACACACCACATACACACTTTCACTGTTTCGCTGTAGGCGGCTGTCACTGTGAAAGTCTAAAGCAGGAGCAGAAGGCTTTCCTTGGTTTTGCTGATAGTGCTTGTCCTATTGGAAGAAGTGGTACTCCACTGAGAGCCACTTGTAAAGCTTGCTTTAGCTCTTTGTCTGCAGCCAAGACAGCACAGAGAAAGCCCCGCCCCCAGCCAGGGGATAGAATGAAGATGGCAGCAGTGACAAAGAGAACTGCCACCTACTCAAGAAGATGCAGGACCCAGGTTAGGACCACAGCGCAGCAGAAGGGCTGTGCAGTGCTTTCAATGGCATGGAGTAGAAGTTAGTGACACGCCTTCAGATGGCAACTGAAGCAGCTTCCTCGTGCCAAGACTTGACAGACCATCTTATTTAACCATGCACCAGTGCTAGTGAAGCAAGTCCTCTGGATGCCCCCATTTCACAGATCAGAAAACTGAAGCATGGGATGTCTGAGTCATAGACAGATACAAATCAGACTTGGAAGACACTGAGACTATGTTCTTTACTTCCAGCATCTTATTACTGGACACTTTATCAGTCACATGATCATATTTGGGATCTTAATAAATGACAGCTGTGTCAACTAACATTCAGCTCTAGAAAATTTGCTGGTGGTGGGTTAAATGAAGTCCCACTATATCTGGAGATATTCCTTGACCCCTGGCCTGACTTGTTACCTACCTTATGACTATCTATCAGTATTGTGCTATGCTCCAGTTCCAATTTGGTGGTAAGCCTTCTGAAGATTCTATGTGATCATCAGTGTATCTGACCTTTGGGGGTTCCTCCTCAACTTCTAGGACACCATCCATTTTCCCCACAAACACCGTTCAGTTAGTCTCCCACTGTTACTGGCATCCCCAATGGTACAGCAAAGAATGGGGATTCTGAGATTCCTGCCACTACATTCTAGTGGCAGACAGTAACTAAAACAAATGAAGGCAAAAATTTTATATTCAATAGGAGAATGTGCCAAAGCAGAGAAAGAGGCGAAATCAAAGAGAAAGCAGAAAAAGAGGGGAAAGTGCTTGGGCAAGGTCTACAATTTTAGATTTAAGTGGCTTCAGAAAGTGACATCTGGGGCTGGGAATATGGCCTAGTGGTAAAGTGCTCAACTTGTATACATGAAGCCCTGGGTTCAATTCCTCAGCACCACATATATAGAAAATGGCCAGAAGTGGCGCTGTGGCTCAAGTGGCAAAGTGCTAGCCTTGAGCAAAAAAGAAGCCAAGGACAGTGCTCAGGCCCTGAGTTCAAGCCCCAGGATTGGCAAAAAAAAAAAAAAAGTGACATCTGAATCAAGATAAGTAGGAATTGATGCCTTTTAATATAGACAAAAAATTTCACATTGTGGAATATAGAGGTTAGAAGAGCACTGTAACTATTTGGGAAGGGCTTAGAGCACTTTAGGATACCTATTCATGCTGTATACATACATATTCATGACCAATTAGTTCTGAAGCACTTGGGCTAGAGTGGCCACATGAATTACAGGACATCCAGTTGAATCTGAATTTCAGATAAACAATGAATAACTCTAAGTATTTTCAAGTACTTCATAGGACATACTTATATGATAAAGGTGATTTGTTGTTTATATAAAGCTTAAATCATAGTAGAAATCCTTTAGTTTGATTTGCCACATATGAGGTCCTAACTTCACCCAATCAGTGCCTCTATTTTTTTTTTTTTTTTTTGGCCTTGGACTCAGGGCCTGAGCACTGTCCCTGGCTTCTTCCCGCTCAAGGCTAGCACTCCGCCACTTGAGCCACAGCGCCGCTTCTGGCCGTTTTCTGTATATGTGGTGCTGGGGAATCGAACCTAGGGCCTCGTGTATCCGAGGCAGGCACTCTTGCCACTAGGCTATATCCCCAGCCCAGTGCCTCTATTTTTGAGCAAAATGTATATAAAAACTCTTGCCTCAGCCAGTAAGAAAAGGCAGAAAAAATAATAAAATAAAATATAACAGGATTAAAAAATTAAATCAGCTGGGCACTGCTGGTTCATGCCTGTCAGAATCCTAGCTATTCAGGAAGCTGTGATCTGAGGATTGCAGTTCATAGACAAGCCTGGACAGAAAAATCCATGAGACTCTTACCTACAATTAACCACTAAGAAGCCAAAAGTAAAAGTGTGGTAGAGCACCATCTTTGAACCAAAAAGCCCAGTGAGAGTGGGAGGCTGAGTTCAAGCCCCAGTACCACAAACATACATACCCAGAAAGAATTAAATCAAGGGATAGTTTGAAATACAAGACAAACTTAACAGGGTGTTATACTTACTGTTATGGTTATACTTCTAAAAGACAAATCCCCAATCACAGAAACTTCAAGGAAAGAAAAATAATGATGAGGTAGCTAAGTGGCTTCTTCTCTGCAGCCTTTGCTTTTCCTTTGGGTGGGTTTTTGGTTCTGCTTTGTTTTGGGAAAAGTTTTACTATGATGCCTAAACCCCAGCCTCCCAAGTAGCTGGGAATACAGTTGTGTGCTCACACTTGGCTAGGATGGGGCACTGAGGTACTTGCGGATCAGGCCACTTCTGAATTATGGTTTTACTGTTCTGAAGATGGAATTAGGCCAAGGTATAGACTCAGGATAAAGGAAACATACTCCACCCCTTTCATGCTGTCACTCGGGAAGCAGGGGCCCAGAGGATGGGGTGACTTGTCCAACTGAGACATAGAAAGGTGAATCTAACTTACGGGGTTTTAAAAAAATGTCTTTTTACTACCACATCTACAAAAGATAATGCTAAACCCAGTCCCCCACCCCCTTTATTTCTGAGAGCAAGATGGTCTATATTTGTAATCCCAGCTACCCAGAAAACAGAAGGAGGAAGATTATGAGCTTAAGACCCACCTTGGCAAAGTAAAATCACACTTGTAACCCTACCTACTCAGGAGGCCGAGAGTGGAAGATCGTGGTTTGAAGCCAGCCCAGGAAGAAAAGTGCCTGTGAGATTTCCAGTTAACTACTCATAGACCAGAAGTAGAACTGTGGCTCAAAGTGGTAGAGCACTAAACTTAGAGCAAAAGAGCTCAAGGACAGCATCCAGACCCTGAGTTCAAGCCCCACAACCAACAAAAACAAAACAAAACAAAAATACAAGGGCTAGGATATGGCTTACACGGTAGAGTACTTGCCTAGCATGCACAAAGCCCTGGCTTCAATTCTCAGCAGCCAAGGGGAAAAAAAGGAAAAGAAAATTCTAAGAACAGTCTCATTCAGTTCTGGGAAAGAGAAGCAGGAAGTACCAAAATGAAATGTGTTTTGTGTGTGAGCCTCAATAATGGGCTCAAAGACAGGTGAGAGATGGGGTGTCAGAGAGAATTTAGAGAATTAATAAAAGTAATAAGCCTAAACAGTATCATGTGCAGTGGGTAGTAATAAATCAGCCACTATCATGCAGGAAAACTTGAGGAGAGACACCAGAGTAAAGATGAGGTGGACAGACATTTTAACATGAATGCAGAAGGGTCTGAGAACCTGAGGAAAAACTGGCTGATGAATTATCTGACTGAAGAACAGGACATCCTCTCTTGCCCAGGCTGGCTTTGAATCACAATCCTCATATCTCAGCTTCCTGAGTAGTTAGGACTACAGGCCTGAGCCACCAGTGCCTGGCTATTTTCTCACATTTAATTACAAGAAAAAGTTTCCTTTCCTCCATCCTCTTTCCGTTCTTTCCTTCTATCAAGGTGGACTCATGAATTCTTATTCAATGAGCTCTTTTATTATAATACTCAAATTGTTCTATCATGAGTTTCATTTTAAAGACTGGGAATGATGGACTCCTAGATAAGTAGTTTAGGCAAAAGGTATAATATCAAGGATTACATAAAGGCAGAGGCCTTGGAGACTGCAATAATTGCTCCTGTTACCACTAAGTATGTGTGTTGTTAATGTGTCAGAGAAGATGCTATCTACTCTGTCTATGTTAATCTCATTTAATGGTTACAGTTTGGAGAGGTAGCTATTGTACTGTATTTAATTTTCCATTCAAACACAGCCGAACTGAAGCCCTGAGTATAGGAATGGCTGCAAGGAGTCCCTGACCTCAGAAGCAGCCCTAACAGCCTCCAGGACCCCTGCTCTCACCAGCAGCAGCCCTACAAAAAGCCGAGGAACAAACAAGGCTTTCGAAGTACAGTACACTGTTCCTAAGAGCAGCTGGATGATTTTTCCAAAATGTACAGAACTTTGTGCATTCTTATAAATGCGGTATTAGAAGATGTCTGTCATCACTCCAGGGATTTATCCAACATATTTTGTGGAAACCATCTGACCCTGCCCAAACCCCAGTGAGAAAAGCCCAGAGAAAGATCGACTGTGTCCATGTCAGCAGACAAACCTAGGAAGGCACAGATTGGTCATGTCATCCAGAAAGTCATTCTTCACCTAGGGTCAAGACACCGGAAAAGCCACATTAAGGTGGATGGGGCTGTGGGAAGGTGAGATTAGTAAGAGATTCAGCACCCATTCCGTTCTTTGGGTCTCAAGTACAGATGGGGCTGCAGCTCTGACTGCTTATCTGTCCTGTAGGAGAGCACACTGGATCTTTTTTCCTGAACAACACTGCCATCACCACACCACCTCTTTTAATACCAACTTTCTAGTTCTGCCAGAATGAGCTTAGGTGATCCAGGATGTTTTGTGCTTATGAAAATTATTTTTACAACTGTCCTACTTTAGAGTGCAAAACACATTGGATCTGAGAAGACAATCCTCACCCCTCTCCAGGGGAGGCAAACTAAAAATAAAATACAACAACGTGCTTCCTGCCAGTTGGTAAATCCAATAAGCAAAGAAGATGCCTCAACCTGGCACAGGGTAGTGAACGCCAGCATGCCTCCCTCCACCAGAGAGTGGAGAGCCACCATGTGGTTCTCAGAGCCAACAGCTGCCAGGCAGAGCCCCTCAGATTAACCCATAGGTGGTGTTGAACCACTTCCCATTAAGATATTTGCAAAGCAAACAAAAACGATAGCCCCACTCTGAGTCTTGGGACACAGCCAGGAGCACTGGCCCTCCTCATTGACACAAGGACTCTCTGGGGAGGGTCTGTGTTGAGCCTGGACGTTCCTCCTGGCTGCATCTCCAGACTATGTTGATCTTTGGACACTAGAATCCTGGTATAGAGACTGTTTATTATCTAATTTACCAAATCACAGCAGTAGCAAGAGCTCTGGATCACCAGTGCTTTCTGTCTCCTCGCCATTCAGACATCTTGTCTATGAATCAGGGTAACAAGTCTGAAAGATGCACACAGAGGGATGCAACATTACCACTTTTTTTTTCTGTTGGTGGTGAGCCTTGAACTCAGGGCCAGGGTGCTGTCCCTGAGCCCTTTTGTGCTCAAGGTCCTACCACTTGAGCCACAGTACCACTTCAGGTTTTTCTGGTTAGTTTATTAGAGATAAGAGTGTCTCAGATTTTTCTGCCCAGGCTAGCTTTGAATTGTGATCCTCAGATCTCAGCTAGAGCACAGGTGTGAACCACTGTTTTATAACAGACACTTGCTCAAGTTTCTGCTTCCAGAGATGGTACAATGCAGATGGGGCATATCTTGGTGTATCTGTGCATTACCATTTGAAGCCAGTTGCTATTTAATTCACAAAATGTACTTGGAACTAAAACACATTTTTTTTCTTATAGCCAAAAGAAGCAAATAAAGTTAGTAAGATTGTGGGAATGTACAGAATTGATTTTTTCCCAGATTATCATCTAGATATCCCATGCGCGCACGTGTGTGTGTGTGTGTGTGTGTGTGTGTGTGTGTGTGTGTGTGTGTGTGTGTGTGTTGGTTCTGAGGCTTTACTTCAGTGTCTGGAAGCTATCTCTGAGCTTTTTTGCTCAAGGGGCTAGTGCTCTGCCACTTGAGCCACAGCTCCACTTCTGTCTTTCTGGTGTTTAATTGGAGATAAGAGTCTCATGGACTTTCCTGCTTAGGTTGGCTTTGAACCATGATCCTCAGCTCTCAGCCTCCCAAATAGCTAGTAATATAGGCATGGGCCACCAGCACCTGGCTTTGATCTAGGTATCTTTAAGTATTGATAATGAAACATGCAAATTTTATTTTTGTATAAAGTAAAAATATTGTTTCCTGTAATACTTTGCACTGGAGTTTTCCCCCAAATTCTTCAAAATAGGATCTATATGTATTTTTAGTGGAAACATAGTGTGAGCCTGAATATAGTAAGGGTCTAAAGGATGTAGAGAAAGTAGATGTCACCAATGTGCTGAATTTTTAGAAGTGTGTGTGTGTGTGTGTGTGTGTGTGTGTGTGTGTGTGTGTGTGTGTGTGCTGGTCCTTGGGCCTGGAGCTTTTTTGCTCAAGAGTAATACTCTACCATTTGAGTCATAGCTCCACTTCCAGCTTTGGGGACCAATAATTAAAGATAAGAGTCACATAGATTTTCTTGCCTGGGTTGGCTTTGAAACACAATCCTCAACTCTCAGCCTCCTGAGTAGTTAGGATTACAGGTATGAGCCACTGGCACCTGGCTGGATATTCTTACATTTGAAAAATGGGCAATTCTGGAAGGAACAAGAGGTAAAGAAATGATCAGAGACTTTACTAGATTCTGTCATTACTTGAAATTGCCATTTTCTACTAGAAATCAGACCTTTAGAAATGTAACAATTGCTGGGAATATAGCCTAGTGGTAAAGTGCTCGCCTCATATACATGAAGCCCTGGGTTCGATTCCTCAGCACCACATATATAGAAAAAGCGGAAGTGGTACTGTAGCTCACGTGTCAGAGTGCTAGCTTTGAGCAAAATAAAAAAGCCAGGGACAGTGCTCAGGCCCTGAGTTCAAGCCCCAGGACTGGCAAAAAAAAAAAAAAAAAGAAAGAAATGTAAGAATTAACTGCATAAGGAGAGAGACAAGAAAAAAAGGGAATCAGAAGAAAGGCGGGATGGCAGGAAAGAAGGCAGAAGAAAATAAAAGATGAAGGGAGAGAAGAACTGAAGGGAAGAGGAGGGAAGGAAAAGAGGAAACGAGAGAAGTCACTTGACATTTCCTTAGAAAACTGATTAAAACTGATTAAAAAGACATATTTTTGTTCACTGTTTACGGTGTGTGGGTTTGAACTCAGGTTCTTGAGCTGGCTCTGCAGGCATCTACCATTTGAGCCACATCCTCAGCCTTTTTGCTTTAGTTTATCTTTCAGATAGGGTCTCCTGCTTTTGCCTGGGCTAGCCTCAGACTACACTCTTCCTACATCCACCTGCTGAGTAGCTGGGATTAGAAATGTATACCAATATGCTTGGCTGCATTCCATCAGACATCTTAACACACAATTTAAAGATAGGATGTTTTAGAATCTTGAGGACATCATTCAGTTTCAGATGCTGTTTATCTGAGAAGAATCAAGTGTGGACTTTGTAAAGGTGTTGATTTTTCTAGTGAACCCACCTTTGCACACCAAGTGTGTACAGTAATTTTGCCAATAGCAAGTGTGCTCAGGATAGACGGCATGTCAATAGCAAGGGCCTTGGTGGAATAAACTACTTATATATGTTGGGAAGCCAAACACTGGTTCTCATGACAAGCTACCTGTCCTTGCCTGAGTTACCAGGCACAAAAACACTGCCTTGAAGTGTAGATCTCATGGGTAGTAGGAGGGTTGGAAGACTGTCAAGTGTGCATTCTCCCATCATTTCTTCTAAAGTTCACCATGTCTTACTTCCTAGCAACTGATCCTGAATTAGAATTTGGTGTTTTATGTGGTACTAATTTTTAACTCAGAGCATCACATTTGCTAGGCAGGTACTCTGCCACCTGAGCTATGTCCCCAGTGCCCCAGATCTTGTTTGCTTTACTTATTTTTGACTAGTGTCTCACATTTTGCCTGAGGCCAGCCTCTTTGGATCACTACCCATTCCTAGGGTCTCTGGTGTAGCTAATATTGCAGCCATGCCTGGCTTATTTGTTGAGATAGAGATCCCAAAAACTTCTTGCCTGGGTTGGACTTCAAACTGCAGTCTCCCTGATCTCTGTCTCTGAAGTAGGTGAGATTACATATGTGAGCAACTGCAGCTAGCCTTGAGATGGCATACATCCACAGCTACCTACCAAAAACTGAACTTCCTACAGAAAACAGTTAGCTAAGTCCCTATCCAAAGGTGAGGTTATTTTTTTTCCTCTTTTTCCCCTTTATTGTCAAAGTGAAGTACAGAGGGGTTACAGTTTCATATGTAAGGCAGTGAGTACATTTCTTGTTCAACTTGTTACCTCCTCCCTCATCTCCCCCCATCCCCCTTTCCCTCTCCCCTTCATGAGTTGTACACCAAATGGTTTTGTAAGCATTGCTTTTGGAATTGTCTTTTTATCCTTTGTTTCCTGATTTTGATATTTCCTTTCCTTTCCCTAGTTCTAATACACATATATACAGTATCCAGAGTATTCAGATGAGATACAGAGATAGCAGGGGTAGAACCACAGGAAGGGAATACAAGAGAAACAACAACAACAAAAAAAATGGTACGGTTTCACATGCAAGTTGAAAATAATTACCACAATGATATAACACTTGTTTTCATAACATGGAGTTGATTTCACTTAGCATCATGTTATGTGTTCATAAGGGCATAGCTGTTGGGCTATTGTGATCTTCTGCTATGACTAGCCTAAACATGTACTAAATATTCCCTATGAGGGAAACCATACAGTCCATGTTTCTTTAGGTCTGGCTCGCTTCACTTAGCAAAATTTTTTTCAAGTCCTTCCATTTCCTTACGAATGGGGCAATGTCGTTCTTTCTAATAGAGGCATAGAATTCCATTGTGTATATGTACCACACTTTCCTGATCCACTTGTCGACTGAGGGGCATCTGGGTTAGTTCCATATTTTAGCAATGACAATTAGTGCTGGGATGAACATAGCTGTGCTGGTGGCTTTAGTGTGGTCTTGCTTGTAATCTTTTGGGTAGATGCCCAAGAGGTTATCTTCTTTTTTTTTAGTTAGAAAGGTAGATTCGTTATAGAAAAATGATCTTGTGTTAACAGCATGCCCCTGCACCTATTTAGTTTATATTGTTGCCTTTTGTGAAACCCAGGTCTTTATTTTATATTAAAATTAGTATGTTCAAGTCAAATTTAAGAAAACCACAAAGCATGTCTTTAGAACAAAGGCACCCATAACCCTGTATCCCTGTATTATTTAATACTCACAATGACCAGAGATTCTAAACTCTTTTGTGAGTGATACAAATGACAGTTTCAGCTCTAGTTTATTATCCCTCCCAGGATACACAATAGCAGATAACATTGGTGTGCACTTACTGTGTTAGGTAGTCTTTCAAATATTTCTTGTGATTTACAATGGCCATATGATGGAGATGCCATTGTTAGAAACACACTGGTCCCAGGTCACTGAGCTGGTTGGACCAGAGACCTAGGACTTGAACAGAGACAGTCTGTAGTCCTGAAGTCTGTAGCCTAGTCTTGTTGGGGACCGTGTGCACAAAGGGCTGGAATAAGACATAGTATGCCTGAAGGCTTGAGCACCGGTAAGCAGGCTAGCGGCATCCACTCAGCTTCACACATCCCTACCAGATACTCCAATTTTTCAAAAGCTATCAGAAATCTGAGTTGTTACACAAAATGCATCTATATTTATATGTTGAAAACGAAGAAACTCAAAGATTGTGCAGACCAAATAAGATTTGTCTGTGGATGATCATCTACTCAAAAACTGTGTTTGCATCTTTTAGCCTGTAGAAAAATGTCCAAAATATGTTGTACAGCTGTTGAAGCCTCTCATACTCCCCATTACTTCATTATTGTTCTCCCTCACACCACCCCTCCCACTGGGCCCTCCCTCTTGGTAGCCCCCCACCCCCACCCTGCTGGTGGGCCATGGCTACTCTGCTTCTCACACCTGTGATACTCTTCTCCTTCAAGGCCCCGCAGGAGGTGCCATAAGCATGAGATCTTGAAGGATAAGGAAAATATCAATAGGTAATGAAAGGACTGGTGGAAGAACCCTATTCAGAAGGAATGACAGGAGAAGAAACATAGAGAAATTGGAAAACAAAAGACATGTTGAAAACCATCAAACAGCTCCAACTATTTGAAAAGAGGCCCCTGGTCCTTGGAACCTTATACTATAAAGAGATTGCTGACATTCTTGACATACATGAATCTTCTAAAAGGTTCCTTTGCATAAGGATCACGGATGATTTAGGTTTGTTGAAATAATTCAGATAAATATTTATGTACAACTATAAGCAAATCCACAAGGAAAAATGTAACTCAAAACAGATCTTTTTCCTTGAAGCTCCTTTCAACTGGTGATAAGGTTTCTGGCTTCAAAAGGTTTTGAAAATAAATGTGACCAATTAGTAACAGAAAAATATAGGAAGTCTAAGATGACTAAGGATCAGTGGAGCCTTGACAGTTATCATCTGTGGGTATGCTAATGGCACCCTGGCCAGATTGGCAAGGGTAAATTTGGGGCACAAAGTCAATCAGAGATTTACTCCTGAGATAAGAGCCAAGGACAAAAAGTAAAAGCTGGCACTCAAGTTAAAACACAGAGTGAACATTGTTCAAAGATTCCCAAGTGTTGAAAACCTCAGTGTTTACTGTAGTCTATAATTTTGAAGATAAACCAGAGAGGTCTTGACCCTTGACCCTTCTTAAGAAGTTAATATTATAGAAACCTTTTAAATGGTAACACTGTTACTATTATTGCAACTATTGACACCATGACTAATCAACTACTCACCACTTCCTTACTGAGCATTTATGATGTTGCATGTGTGCATGCAGGCCAGCCAGTACAAAGGCTTGAACTCAAGGCCTCTCATGTTTGCTCAGCTTTGCTTTTGTCTTGCAGTTGGCATTCTACCAGTTGAGCCTGCCTCTACTTCCAGATTTGTGTTTGCTAATTGGAAATAAGAGTCTCTTGGATTTGTCTGCCCAGGCTGCCTTCAAACCAGGATCCTCAAATTTCAGCTTGAGTAGCTAAGATTACAGGCATGACTAGAACTGTATACTAGCTCCTTGCATGGATTCTTGATCATCTCAATTATTTTCCAGTCTAGGATGCTGAGATCTAGGAAGAGAATAGAACCTGCCCAACTACTTAGTTGAATTAGATTCCAACTCAGACCTATCACCAAAGCACATCTTTTTCTACCCAAATGAGCTAACACCCAGAACATCACCCACATCATCTGCACCTCCATTTCCTTCTAGTTCCATGCAATGTCCTCTAACTCAGGACAGCACCAACCTCACCAAAAGACGTAGGATGTTTGCTGGAGGATCTGCTCTGTTCTGTTCAATCATCCCAGCACACCACGCTTTGCTGTGATGACTCCCACACGGGGCACTGTCAAGCGATGTGGCAATCTGCATTTCACAGCCTACATGAAAATCTGGCCCACAGTTGGCCCTGCTGCCTAGGACGCTGCTGCTGCAGCTCATCAACTGTGAGGTCAGCCCAACTGGCTACAAGCCCCATAGTCCTGCGCTCCTTTTCTCTTCCTTCAGTTGTCAGCCCTTGTAGCCTGAGAGTTGAAGGTTCTCATGTCACTATCAGGCTGAACCCTCGCTGAAGTGGCCCACCATGAAGTCATTTCTCTGAGGATGAGTTGCAAGTGGCCCTATTAAAAAAATACTTGCACCAGCATTATCAGCCTCCTTCCTAGGAGTTCCTTTTACACAACAACAGGCTGGCTGTGCTAAAGAATGTAACATAAAAAGCCTAGCGAAAGCTTTGCCATATGCAGGCCAAATTAAATTAAGGGGCACAATCCTCACTATTGTAGTTAGCAGTATAAAAATAAAAGATTACCATCATAGGAACAAAGCACCACCACCTACAAAGACTATTCACATCTGTCATTTGCCAGACACCCTTACAGGTTCCAGAAGGAAGCGGAAGAGGCCTGACACCCCAACCACAGACCACTCTCAACTACAGGCTGGTGCTTCCCTAACTTTACACCATGCCCAGATGGGAGGACCTGGTCATTTCCCGCAGGCTGGAGGCTTTCTCCCAGGAAATGGGTGCTGGAATCTTTGTCATTAATGAGGGTGACTGTTGTATTCCAATCCAAATATATTCCCACTCACTAGGTTGTGGTTTATGGTTTAAGAGCACACAAAAAAGTCCTGGATTAGTCATTCAGGGTCTGAGCCCAACAAGACAGAATGTGTTAGTTATAAGTGTATGTGTTTGAGTGGAAGCCACTACATTCAAATCCTGATATTCTCGTTGTATTAAGTGACCCTAGAAGTTGCTTACAATCTCTAAATGTCAGAAATTATAAAATATGTGTGTCTTCCACAGCTCAGGTCATTTAACACATGTAAAACACTTAGCACAACCCCCAAGATATTAATGAATGCCAAGTGTTAGCTGTTGTTACTGTTAGAGACAGAAGATCTGAATTCAGACTCCAAATCTGTCATTTATCTCTGTGGGACATTGCTTATCCAGTGATTTCTCATGCTAATGGAGAGCAATTCAGAGGAAGAGATTTAAAGTCAAACACCACACCCAGAGGCCAGAGGGGCTTTTCCCCAGATTATTGTCTGTTCTCCATATACATTCTCTTCCTTAATAACTATTTGCTCTTCTACTAAAATTGCCCACAGACCTCTACTTTCCTTTTCTCTATAAAGAACCCCAAGCATCAGGCCCTTCATACTGTTTCGTAGTTTGTATGGCTCCCATGTACATGAGCATTTGGATAAATTGCAACCCTTTTTTTCTGCTCCTCTGTCTACTCTGTGGTTATTTGCTGTAGATTCCACCAGGGAGCCTTCAGAGGGAGTCTGAACTTCCCTGCAATGCCTAGAGTGACCAGACCTGCAGAGCCAGGAAGGCCTGTGGCCTGGAAGATGAGAATAAAGACAGATAAAGTAAGAGAAGATTGTCAAGTCCCCTCAGAAAAGAGCTTGGGGTTTCCCAGTCAAGTCAGTTGTCCTCTGAATTGCATGGGAGTTTAGGCCAGCTGTGATTCCGTTTTCTATCACTGACTTGCCCAAGGTGACCCAGCTGAAAGTTATTAGTGCTGGGATCCGAAACCAAGTCTTCTATCTGCCACTTATTATTTTATTTGTTTGTGCCAATCTGGGGTTTGAACTCAAGATCCGCCATGCTGTCTCTGAGCTCTTTTGCTCAAGATCAGTGCTCTACCACTTGAGCCACTGCTTTACTTCTGTGTGTGTGCCCATGCTTAATTGGAGATAAGAGTCTTACAAACTTCCTTGCCCCAGCTGACTTTGATCTCAGAACACAATCTCTTGAGTAGGTGGAATTACAGGTGTGAGCCACCAGCACCTGGCTTCTACCTGATATATGTTGTTTTTTCTGCCATGCTAAAAGTTCTGAGTTAGTTATTTTAATAGGAGGTGTTAGATCTGTTGCTCAAGTTCCCTCAAATGAGCTCTTAAAACTATGGGAAGGGAAGTCATTCAAAGTAGACTATTTCAAAAGTAGTTCAATAGCAATTTGAAACCATGAGAGAAGTATTGAGAATTTTACTTATTCAAATTTCAAAAATATACCAGGAAATCTCAAAAGAAAATTTAAATTGCAAATCAAGACTTCCTCTCTTTCCAGATACAAAGATGCAAAGGACGCCTTAATAACCTGCTTCTTTTTCCAGATCATTGACTAAACTGTTAGTGTAGTTAATCATAGTCATTTGGAGTAAAATACAAGAGGCAAGTTTCATTCCTTTTAGGTCCTTCCTTCTCCACAGCCTATATTCCCTCCTATATCTGTGTCTTCCTCCTGGTGACACATGTTCTGGGGGCTGGGAAGCTTTTCTGAGAGAAGGTAGATTAGAAATCTGTCCTGAGAAACAGTCTTAAGAATTCTTTAAGTTTTCAGGCTTAGCATCACAGCCTGGTCTGAGCTCACATTTAGCAATGGGCACAATCCCTTCAGACACTGTGCTGCCCAGATACCCATGGGAAACAGTACATTGTGGCCCTGGGCAAACCCTACTCTACCTAAGCCCAAACTTGTGAGAAGACAGGAAGTTATAGTATTCCCTTTTGGTTTTTGCCTGAATCTGGGGATTCCCAGCTTCAGGATTACTGACATTTTGGGTTGGATGTTCCCTTGCTATGGGAGATGTGATGTAACAGCATTAACTGACTTCTATCTACTAGATATTAATAGCTACAGACCTTCCTCCCAACATTGTAAAAACAAAATATTTCTCCAGGCATTGCCAACTGTCCTGTGGTAGTGACGAGAAGGGGATCCACTCCCATTAAGAACTATTGCTTTAACCAAATGAGGCTAAGTATAGGTTTTGCCATGACAAGAATGCAAAATTGTGTTCATATTTCTTTGTAGAATAAACACTTGCCTGCAGCTAATGAATGACATGTGAATCCAGAGATGGAAACACTATAATGCTGAACTCAAAGAGCAATAGAAACACCATGGAGCCCATAGTATAAAGAAGTGCCCAAGTTTACTGCAAGGGACTTCTACAGACAAGACTCACCGATTGTTCTCAGTGTCAGCAGGGGAGATGCTTGAAGTTTCTTCATGGCCATTGTTGGGCTCTGCCACTGGATGGCTTTTCTGGTCAGTCTTCAGAACTGAAAAAAAATTACTTAGAGGTGTGAGGTAAGGTCAAAAGCAGGCAGTGTTAGGTTCTATTGCCTGTTTAGGTTCTACAGCCTTCTAGGGTGTGGCAATACAACTAGCCTGTTCTGGCACTCTAGGTCTTGTTTGATGCTTAGTCTTCGCCAGAAAACTGGATAAAATAACTCAAGCTTATAGAAAAGCAAGCTACTTCTCTCTGGTGATAGAACAAATAGTAAACACTAAGTGAGGAAGTTGGAGAAGAAGCATCATGTAATGACAGCACCATGCTAGACAGAAAACCAGTTTGCAGTCCTGCTGACACAGGCAGTAGCTAGAGGGACAAGTTGTCATCAAGTGAGCAGAAGTAACCCATTTCCACTTTGTTACTGAGAGCAGTTCACCAGGGAGTTTCTCAAGAGTGAGGGCAACAAATAGTTATTCCTTCCTATGGCCATGGCAGCCATGACTAATCAATTGTGGCCTTCTTTTTCCACTGAGCCCTAAGTCAGTGTCAAGTTCCTCTGCAAAATCATGCTCAACTAGCAGCACCAGCATCATCTGGAAACTTGTTAGAAGGACAAATTCTCCAGACTCATTCTAACTTATTTGTAATGGTTTCATTATGAAGTGTTCTGACAAAAGACTCATGTATTGCAAAGTTGGTCCCAGCTAGGGGCACTATTTTGAGTGGTTCTGGGAACTTTAGAAGGCAGGGTCTAGCTGGAGGAAGTAGATTGCGGATCCTTGCAGGTATATTATTCTTGGCTGCTTCCTCTATTGCACTCGGTTTCTTGTCCATCAAGAAGTAAAGACCAGCCTCCACCATGTGCTCCTGCTGCCATAGGTCCTTCTCAAGTATACTGGGGACAAATGCCCCCAGATTGAACCCTCTGAAACCATAAGCCAAAAGCAAATCTTTCCTGCTTGGTTTGTACTAGGCATTTTAGTCTCTATGATGCAAAACACTGGTGCATCAGCAACCCTGGGGAGGGATTGGCAATCTGTGCATTTCACAAGCTCTTCAGGGGATCCTGATCCATGGTAAAGTATGAGAGACACTGTTTCCAGATCAATGACTTTTAATCCTGGCAGTGCATTCACATCATCCAGGAAGGTCTGGAATATGCCTAAACCCATCCCCTACAGATTCTTGAAATTAAACTTGGAGTAGGGGCTGACTTAAAAGCTCCCAGAATCATTTTAATGTGCGCCTATGAGGCACAGTTCTAAGTAGTCACTACTCATAAACTGGGTTAAGAAAGGCAATCCACACCTATGCGTCATCTGTATTTTGGAGAAATTTTAAGCATTCAACCCAAAATATAGCCAACAAAAATCATCTATAAATTTGGCAATTGTGGTATATTATGAGGGACATATAAGATGTAAAAAGTTGATGTTATAATGAATTTACATGTAACATGACATATAGACAGCATAGGAAAACAAACAAATAAAGCCAAGTGCTAGTGGCTCATCCCTGTAATCCTGATTTCCTGGGAGGCTGAGAATTGGAGGATCGTAATTCAGGGCCAGTATGGGGAGAGAAGTTGGTGAGACCCCTTCTTAACCCACAAATGAGCATCATGGCTTGTACCTTTCATACCAAGCTACATGGGAGACCAAGATTGGGAAGACTATCACCAGATCTGAGCAGAGAAGTCCATGAGACTCAGTCACCAGGAAGGGAGTTTGGATATAAATGCCATGTGCTTGTGATCTCAGCAATGACAGCAGGCAGATTGTGGCTCAGGTATTGGCCTAGGTTGGAAGTGGGACCCTATCTTAAAGTAACCAAGGAAAAACAGGGCTGGAGGCATGACTCAGCGGTACTATACCAGCCTAACAATTCAAGACCCTGAGTTCAAACACTCAGAATCTCCCTGCAAGTTGTGTGTGTGTGTGAATTTTCTTATATATTATTTGTTCTGGGAAAAGTATGTCCTGATTTTAGAATTCAATTTGGTTAAACATCAATACCTTAATTTAGAAGACATCTAATGAGGTATTAGTTATAGATAAAAATCCATTACTTGCTATTATTATTATTGCTACAAATACCAAAAAGACAAACATTTAAGATGAACATTATTACACTTCTATTGCACAAAAGTATTATAACCAGTGAAGACAAATTGAAAAGGCAGAAGTCAAGAACTAGAGTCACAGCCTTTTTGAGTTTCATTAACTAACTCCCTTTGTCCCCTTTGCTATCTCATGACAGATAAACTCCTCTCTGGTTAGAGTGCCTCTAACTCCTCTTAAAAGATTCTGTGGCTCAAGCTCACTTGTCATGCTGTGATAAGAAACCTAAAAGCAAGAATTGACATTAGATGAAAAAGAACATCCCACTTTAGGAATATAACTATATTACTATTTCCTTATTAAGAAGGAAAATGTCCACACCTATCTTTTAGCCTTGTTCTCAGGCACAATTCAACTTCACCAAAAGCTACTAGGGATCAAAGCCCAGATGGTGTCACCCATTTGGACACTGAGATTGAAGGCTTTTGTCTGTACCACCTTTGAGATCCAAAAAGAAAAGAAAAAAAAAACAATGGTACTTCAATAGCCCACAAAAGCACATTTGGGCCTGAGGCTCTCCTATGAAAGTGCAATGTTCTGACCAGAAAGACAAGCAGCAGTGGCTGCAGTGGCATCTTTCACATGGAACTTGGCAAATGCCCCCAGTAGCTCTGCCTGAGTTTCCAGGAAAAAAATATATATATACAGAATTTCTGTTCGCGTAATTGAGGAGAAAACTTATTCCGTGTTTCTTATTCATTTACACTTCAGTCATCAAAATATTGATTTTTAAGAGTTATTTGAAGTGTAGAAACCAAACAGAAAACTTACAGAATATTCCTAATAAAGCTTTGATGAAGTCAGCACCCTCCATCCCCCAGCTTTTCATGAAGAGCAGAAAGAGAAATTTGGGTCAAACTTAAGGTGATAACCCACCGAGCTCAAAGCAGGATCCACAATTGTCCAGGACCTAAGTGTGTCCTGGCAGCTACAATCATCTGCATCCCTCCGACAAATTAGTCACCAAACAAGAAGTTGGGAGAGATGGAAATGTGGACAAAAGCAAGGAAGCAAGAAAGGAAGGGAGGGAGGGACGGAGGGAGGGAGGGAGGGAGGGGGAGGGAAGAAAAAGGGAAAGACAAAGAAAGAAAGAAAGAAAGAAAGAAAGAAAGAAAGAAAGAAAGAAAGAAAGAAAGAAAGAGAAGAGAAAGAGAAGAAAGAAAGAAGAGAAAGAAAGAAAGAAAGAAAGAAAGAAAGAAAGAAAGAGAAGGAGGGAGGGAGGGAGGGAGGGAGGGAGGGAGGGAGGGAGGGAGGGAGGGAGGGAGGGAGGGAGAGAGAGAAAAGAAAGGTAAGCTTAATCATCTTTGGTGAATGAGTCAGGTTTAAAGGATTTGACATGACATGACTGATAAATTCTGAACTTGAATACCCAGAAATATTTATAAACTGCCCAAGCCAGAGAATATGCAGATGGCAGCAGAGGCTTTTCCAGAGATGAACCTCAGGCAGGACCCTACAGATTTCTTGTTTAATGAAGTAAAGCACTCATGGGAGTGGAGTTCTCTGGAGAAGTTGGGCCCTTCCACAATCTGATTGAGCTTGGCGAGCCATTTGTACTTCCCACAAAAGCTGAGCTGGGTCTTCATGCTGAGGTAGTGTTAGATAGGCATAGGGGAATTAAAAGGTGGACTGAGAGGTGGCTAGAGATTGATGTAACCTGAGAATCTATACTACAGTAGGAAATACTGTGAGAACTCAAATACAGAAAAATCAAAACTGCTTGAGACCAAAATGGCAGATAGTGATAACCACAGCCCTTTGCTTCATTATAATGGCACCCCCACACCAATAGCCTTGCAGAATTGGCTATTTTCATCTTATACCTGATGCTATGATATATCCCAAAATGCCATAAAAAAGGATTGCAAAGGAGAAGTAAACCTTACTCCAGAAAAATCTTGATCCATTCCTGGAATTTCTCATCTGTCCCATGCCTTAACTCACCAGTAACTTTCCCTCCGTGGAAGTTTCCCCATAAAACACTATCCAACACCCCTTCCTGTATAAATCTCTCTCTTGAGAAGCCCACACACCTCTTGACTATGTACTTCAAATTGTACCAAAACTTCCTCCCAATTCCTTACTTTGTCTCATCTCTGAATTCTTTCTCTGATGATGATAAGAATCTGAGAAGAACAGGTGGCGGTCTCAGTTTTCCTGTCCACGGAACCTTTGCAGCCCATAAAGGCTGCAATAGGCAATGATTTGACTGTTTAGAAACAAGATAGGAAAGCATTTGACTGTCAGGATATAGAAGAAGAAACCCCTATAGTAGGAGTTACAAACTCAAATGGCTTTGGGCAACCTAATAAATGCATTCATACCCAGGAACTAGTGGCTCATACCTGTAATCCTAGCTACTCAGGAAGCTAAGATCTGAGGATCACAGTCCAAAGTCAACCTGGCAGCAAAGGCCATAAGACTCTTACCTCCAATTAACCACCAGAAAACTGAAAGTAGAGCTGTGGCTTGAAGTGATAGAGAGCTAGCCTTGAGCAAAAAGAGCTCAAGGAAAGCTCCTAGGTCCTGAGTGTGTGTGTGTGTGTGTGTGTGTGTGTGTGTGTGTGTGTGTGTGTGTGTGTGTTTAATTCTAACTTTAGGACTATGAAGGAGAATGAGGGGAAGGGGAAAGGGATGAAGGGTGAATAATTTTGAAATATGCTACAATTATGTATGAAGACAGCAAGGGAACCTCAGTGAAAGCTATCAGCCAACAGGGGATTGGTGGCAGAGGAAGAGAAAGCAATGGACTGGGTTTTTCTGAGCAAAAGATAGTATGTGTGCATATGAAATACCATGGTGAAACCTCTTGGTACAATTAAAGCACACTGAAAAAAAAGAAAGAATGACAGGAAAGTAAAACAGGCTCATATGAGGCACCAGTGGGAGGAGACAGGCTAAGGAGAAGGTTTATAAATGAAAACAGAATAATGAAAGTCAGGCTTCAGAGGCTCATGCCTATTAGCCTACTACTCAGGAAGCTGAGATCTCAGAATCACAGTTTGCCAGCCTGGGTAGTCTGTGAGACACTTGTCTCTAACTAATCAGCAAAAAGCTGAAGTAGAATTGTGGCTTAAGTGGTAGGACCCTACTACTTGAGCAAAAAAGCTAGAGTGAGAGACCCTGAGTCCAAGCTCTAATACAAGAAAGAAAGAAAGAAAGAAAGAAAGAAAGAAAGAAAGAAAGAAGAAAGAAAGAAAGAAAGAAAGAAAGAGAGAGAGAGAGAGGGAAGGGAGGGAGGGAGGGAGGAGGAGGAAGGAAGGAAGGAAGGAAGGAAGGAAGGAAGGAAAGAAGGAGGAAGGAAGGAAGGAAGGAAGGAAGAGAAGAAGGAAAGAAAGGAGAAAGAAAGAAGAAGAAAGAAAGAAAGAAAGAAAGAAAGAAAGAAAGAAAGAAAGAAAGAGGGGGGAAAGGGAAAGAGAAGAAAGAAAGAAAAAAAGAAAGAGAAAGAAAAAATAAAGAAAGAGAAAAAGAGAAAAATGAGAAAGAGGGAAAGCAAGAGTGAAAGAAGGAAAGAAAAGGGAGAGAGAGGAGGGGAGGGAAGGAAAAGCAAGGAAAGGAAAGGAAAGGAAAGGAAAGGAAAGGAAAGGAAAGGAAAGGAAAGGAAAGGAAAGGAAAGGAAAGGAAAGGAAAGGAAAGGAAAGGAAAGGAAAGGAAAGGAAAGGAAGAAGACAGAAGGATGAAACTTGTTGAACTTGACTTAAGAAAGGGGAGGAGAATTAGGAAGAGTGACAGAGGGCCTAATGTTGACCCAGATACATTGTTGACACATGTGGAAATGGCAAAAGGAAGCCCTTCTTGTTCAGCTACTGTGGAGAGAGATCAGGGAGGGTGGGGGTGCTACAGTTTGCAGTTAACTGGAGAAAGTGCGCTCTGCTTCAAGACACTTGTGTGCAGGAGCTAGAAGAGAGACATGGAGCCATTGTCTCCCTGGGTCTCAGTAGAAACCAACCTTACCAACAGCTTGATTTTTGTATTTCTTGTCTCCAGAACCATAAGGGAATACATTTCACTGTTCTGAAGTGACAAAGTTCATGGTAATGTGTTCCTGTCTATCCTAGAAAATGGATACCAGACTGGAGGTGGTGTGACAGGTGCCAAGGATGGAAATTACTAGAGGAAAAGGATCAAGTATGCACTTCCGCTTGATTGGTGGGGGGGAGGGGGGAGGGGAGGAAATGAGGAAGAAGAGTTAAGGAAAGGTGCATTGTGCTTGTTGATGACTGTAACGTGTGGATTGTCATGTTCCAGGCACTGTCCTAATATCTTTATGGAAACTCCAAGGTAGGCCCCACACTTCACCCCCATCCTACAACTGAGGAAATTAAGATAAAGGGAGAGGAAATGGCTTTCCCAACTTCACACAGATGGACAGCAACAGAGCCAGAATTTCAACTCAAGAAGTTTTACTCTAAAGTCTAAATTCTAAAATACTATATGGTAGAGCTCCAGTTACTTAAACATGTTTAAAAGATAATCCATACCTACTTTCCCTTCCTTCCTCTCTCCCTCTTTTTCTACTTTCCTCTCTCTTTCCTTTTTAAAAGGAGCTGGATACCATTAATCAATGAGGAGGATGAGACAGGAGGATCAGGAGTTCAAGACCAGTCTGACCTACATCTTACCTGGTGATGATAACTCACACCTGTAATCTTGGCTACTCAGGAGGCGGAGGTCTGAGAGACAAGGTTCAAAGCCAGCTTTGCTTGGACAGGAAAGTCCATGAGACCCTTATCTCCAATTATCTCTCAAGAAGCCAGAAATGGAGTTGTGCTCAAGGGGTATAGCACTATCCTTTAGTGAAAAAAAGCAAAGTATAGCACACGGGTCCCCTGAGTTTAAGCCCCAGTACCAGAGTACACACACACACACACACACACACACACACACACACAGAAGCAACAACATTTTAGACCTGACTACATTTTTTGGTTTTAAGTTTTTATTTTCCTGGGGCTCTCAAGATACCATAGAAGCTCCATGTGGCAGTTTATACCTGTAATTCCAGCACCCACAAGGCTGAAGAGGAGGAGTATAAGTCCAGCCTGTGAGTTCTAGGCTAACCCAGCTTAATGTACTTAGACCCTGTCTCAAACGAAACGAAAATGAAAACAAAATACCAACTGGGCATGATAGCTTATGCCTATAATTCCAGTTAGTCAGGAGGCAGAAAACAGAGGGCCATTGTTCAAGACTAGCTAGGGCAAAAACTTGTCTGAATCAAATGGCCAGTCATAAAAGAGTATGCCTGCCATCCCAGCTCTGTAGGAGGTATAGTAGGAAGATCATGCATGATCTGAGGCCAATAAATATAACAAAAAAACAAAAAACAAAACAAAAAAAAAAACAAAGAAGGAAAGAAAGAGCCAGGCACTGGTAGCTCATGCCTGTAACCCTAGCTACTTGGGAGGCTGAGATCTGAGGATCATCCCTGTACGCCTCTTATTTCCAATTAACCACTCAAAAAACTGGAAGTGGTATTGTGGCTCAGGTGGTAAAGTGCTAGCCTTGAGCACAGAGACGCCCAGGGACAGCCCCCATGCTCTGAGTTCAAGCCCCACAACCAAAACAATAGTCCAGGAGCATGGCTCATATGGTAAGGCTCTGTCTAGCAAGCAGCAAGCTTAAGGCCCTGAGTTCAAACAGCAGTAACCACCTGATGAAAACATAGATCAGTGGTGGAGGATAGAGCCCCTGGCCTGGCTTTGCCTTGTGTTTGGAGATCCACCCAGAGATTGTCTCCACCACTGTCTTGGCAGGTTTCCTATCTTTGGTAGACTTTTTGGTTGATGATCCAGGCTTTGTGAACTCTCCTGCTCCCTTACTGGCCCGGGCAAAATGTGCCTCTGTACCTGATAGAGAAGGAGCCTACAGATGAGAGGCAGACGCCCAGCCTTCCCTCCTGACCAGGGCTGGCTGTTTTCATGGAGTAAGAGAGTTTTCTGGCTGAGGCGACAGCTGGTCAGCAGCCATCCTATCAGAACACAACTAGGCCAACTTGTGGGAGGTCCAGACACATGAATGCCTTGGAAAGCTGCACCGAAGAGGAAGTAATCCTTTCCTTATAGAACTAGACCTTGCCAACATGCTTTTCTTTTCCTTTTCCGAACACCACATCAAACTCCTGGCCTCCATCTCCAGCCCACAAAACAAGTGCAATCATTACAGGCCTATAAGAGCAGTTTCTACTTTGATTCTCCAGCACTTAATTCCAGTCATTACCCCAGTGAAACTCTGATGGAGTTCAAAGAAAGCCTTGCCTGATAATTGCTTTGCCTAACCTGGAAGCTCAGGAGGGAGGTTTTTCCCCTTACCAGAGAAACCAGTTGCTCATCAGCCCTGGAACTGTTATCTGGGGAAGTCCCCTTCCCTCTCAGCATTTAGGGACTATCACTCATCAACATTGGATTTCTTTTCTCAGTTCCACCCTGCCTCCTTCCAAAAAAGGACTGGAGGATGCTCCATTGCATGTGCTCTTGCGGCTGGGATCCTGCCAATTCAGTGCCCCTCTCAAGCCTGGCATAAGGGTATACCCTGGTTTCACATGAGATTGTACTTGTTCTACTTTTTCTGGGACTTAAGCTTGAACTTAGGGCCTCCTGGTTCTTGCCCTGCATTTTCAATCACAATTAGCACTCTTCTCCTTCAATCTGTCATTTTGCTGATTAATTGAAAATAAATACTATGTGGGGGGGGGGGGCTGGCTTTGAATTGTGATCCTCTGAATCTTAGCCTCCTGAGTAGTTAGGATTATAGGCATAAGACAGGGGTCCCTGGGTAAGAGACCCCCATTTTATGAGGGGAAATTGTGTATATGTATGTGTGTGTGTGTTTAAGTGTACGTGTGTGTGTGTTGCTGGGGATCAAAGCCAGAGCTTACAACTAAGATACATCCCAAGACTTTAGATCACTTTTGCTCAAAGAGTTCTGTTTTCCTACACAGCAAAGTAATTTTCCTTTAAAAAGAAAGAACTCAAAACCTGATCTACAATCACCAAGATGTGGAAAAAACCCTAACACCCTTCAGCTGGTAAATGGATGAAATGGCAATCCAGCCAACTCTGGAATTCTGCTCAATAATTAGAAGGAATGAGCTACTGATAAACACAGTAAAGCAGGTGAGTCTCAAAAGCATTGTGCTGCTTGGCGCTACTGGTTCACCCCTGTAATCCCAGCTACTCAAGAGGCTGAGATCTGAAGATTACAGTTTAAAGTCAGCTGAGGGAGGAAAGTTCAAGAGACTCATATCCAATTAACTACCAAAAAAAATCCAGAAGTAGAGCTGTGGCCCAAGTGGTAGAGTACTAGCCTTGAGCAAAAAATGCTTAAGGACAGTGCCCAGGCCCTGAGTTCAAGCCCCAGGACCAGTACAATGCACACACACACAGACACACAGACACACACACACACATACACACACACATGCACCCCCCCACAAGTATGCATGCACACACACACACAGCATTATGCTAAGTGAAAGAAGCCAGAATAGAAAGACTGTGTAGAACATTCTGAAAAACCAATCAGTAGTCACTAGTAGCAGGAACAAGGAGAGGACCAAGAGAAAGTTTTCTGGAATTTTCTGTAACTACTCTTGTTCTCGCTTATGGAGAGGATCATTTGGGTATAGAGTTGGTCCAATCTTATCAAATGGAATGTGTAAAACTGTATCTGATGTATACAAGTTTACTAGACTTTGAGAGAATAGGAAAAGTAAGAGTTCTTTTTTCAAGCTGCACCTCTTTCTGGACATGGACATAGGGACTGAACCTGCTGCTAAGTCACCCGGAGGAAAGAGTGGGAGGGGAGAGCCCACTGCCAGCGATGGCCCACCATGGCCCTTCACAGCCATCTGCATCCTTGACTATAGCTGGTTTTGACACTAAGCACTTGGCTCAAAGTCTGTGAAATTAGCAGGCTCGGGTTGCTTGTGTGTCTCAATCATCACAACTTTATTGACGAGAATGGCTACCAGCTGTCACCCTTGCCTCCACCTCTGTACTGAGCCATTCAGACTCCATGGCCACAGCAAATCAAACCAGGATCCTGCTATGGTTTGTCATGTTCAGATTTGAACTCCTGGCCAAATGGTTGTCTCTCAGCCGTTAGGCTGCCAGTCACCCATCACTATGGGTTAAACATGATAGGCACACAAAGCTCTTCCAACTCCAGACAGCTCCAGGATCTTCAAATCCCCAACTCGGGATGGGGGCCGGGGAAGGGGGGAAAGACTTGCTGTCTTGCAGAATAAGTTTTAAATGGCCTTAAGCCAGTGGGAAAGGCGAGGAAAGGTCAGTAGCAAGCCTCCTACGTCTTAGCATTAACAGCTTTAAAGTTCCTTTAAAAAATTGACCTACACGAATGAATCAAGCTCTGAGTATGACAAGCACAAGAAACTAAAAATGACCACTCAAAATCTTTCACATGTTATTGTTCTAGTCTCGATTTTCCCTGTCAGAGAAGCAGGACACGAGTTAAGACTTGGAAAATTCTCTTAAAAAAAAAAAAGATATTATAACTACATTTGAGACTTGACAGGTCCTATTTTTCCTCTGAAAGAGAATCTGTTTCATCTTTCTGAAGTTCCAACATTATGATATAGATCATAGAAAAATATTTCACAGATTCACCCTCTTCTTCCACCACCCCCCCCCCCCCGCCCACCTGCCCAAACTCTCATATTTAAGAGGGGAAGGTACAGGAGTTGCTGAGAAGGAACATTTACTGAATATCTTCCATATGCTAGAAGCTGTGCAGAAGGCTTTGGATGTATTATCATTTTCATAGCAGTTCTAAAAAAAAAAAAGTAGGCCTTCATTATACCCATTTTACAGCTGAAGAAACAAAGACCCGGAAATTAAATTGTTTTCCTCAAATCCTAAACTTTTTTTCCCAAACACATGGGGGGCTGGCCATTGTTTGGACTGAACTCCATATGCTTAGGGCATAAATGAACTCTGCCCACAGCTCAGGCTGGCACCGTCTCCATGGGTCATGCCCAAGATGAAAGCACAGTGTTCTATGAAGAGCACTGTGTACAAGGGCCATTAACCCAGAACCCAATACGAAGATGCCTTAGTGAAACTCTGTGCTTCTGTTCATGTGGAAAACAAAACCTGTCTTTCTATTCACAAGTCTTTGGACAGATTTTTTTTAAGTATGATCATTCCTGTCACTGAATTTAATTTTCTCTTTGTTTTTTACTATCTTCTTTACTATCATGTGGTTACAGCCTAAAGAACTAATGAAAGTGATCATATCTTATGATTCAACATGAAAAAGAGCAACATCCTGGCATGCAGGCAACTTGAGGGTTATTTTTTATTTTTTATTTTTGGCCAGTCGTGGGCCTTGGACTCAGGGCCTGAGCACTGTCCCTGGCTTCTTCCCGCTCAAGGCTAGCACTCTGCCACTTGAGCCACAGCGCCGCTTCTGGCCGTTTTCTGTATATGTGGTGCTGGGGAATCGAACCTAGGGCCTCGTGTATCCGAGGCAGGCACTCTTGCCACTAGGCTATATCCCTAGCCCAACTTGAGGGTTATTGATTACATAAAGTCTTCTTGTTTCATGTTCAGTTGGGAAAGGTGCAGTCTCTGGAATCAGTTCCCCCAGGGAGGCCTCACACTACACTGGCATGGAGTGTCTTCTAAAATTTAACCTTGAGTCCCATAGAGGGCAACTGCTGCACCCAAATTCCACTAAGGGCATTTTCATGCTGGATCAATGGCGGCAGGCACAGGTGATCCTCAAGCCACATTGACCAGGCAGCTTTCTGTCTGGATATCAACTCATCAGTAAGTACCTGTCTCCTGGCTTGCACCATCCTAACATGGGCAATAATTCTATTCCACAACCAAGGACATCTCACTGCATTACAAACCAAGCTGTGACAAGAATTTTATTGTGTGTATCAAAGACAGGATTGGCAGAGCTTATTTCTTAACAGATGCCATAAGGCCCAGAAACCATGGGTTCTGACAGGGTAAGAGTGCTTTCCCCAAAAGTTGTCCATGATGCTATAAGAGGTGCTTTGAAACTACTTTTTGCTGACGAGAAGTGACTCTTAGTTTGGGGCCCACAAATTAGCTGGCAGCAGGATAAAGGCTACATACCGCCCCCCCCCCCCCAAACCCTCCATTTTGTATCTAGGACCTTTGCTCTGAGCCATCCTATCTCACAGTCACTTTGTAACTATCCTGGAAGCCAGCAAGGAGCAGACCACCTTCCAGGTATCAATGACTTATCATAACAAGGACCCACTGGACCAGTCCTGGACACATGGGCTGTCAGACCATTTCTGCTATCCCCTCTGCCCATCCCTGACCACTTGTGACCACACCTGTAGCTTGGCACTATTTTAACTATGCATACTTTTTCTTCCCATCTCCTAATCTCCTGATTTAAGATGAACTGAATGTTGTCTTCCTAGGGCATGTCCATGCCATTAATAATTCTCTCTTTTGTGCCTCTCACCATGTGTCTTATTTGGTGCACAGGGGTCAGTAGCCTGACCTGACATGTGGAACTTCTGGAATCTGGATCTGGGGCCTAAAACTCCAGTTTCAGCTTGGAGGTAGATCCACAAATAGAGACTCCAAAAGTGAGAGAGACCCTCTATGCTCCTTTTTCATCAATGTTGCATTTGCTCACATCCACCACCTCTGGTGTGGCTTATGAGCAACAATCTATCATATATAGTTCTATCAGAATAAAAAGTAATGTTGTCATTGTATTCACCTGTAAGAAGCATGAATCGTAACAATACGTATCTTTGACTGTGTTTGATAATGACTTCTACCCTTTATATTGTTCTAGATTTTATAAAATTCCTTTCTAATGAGGATTGACATAAAATAATTTGATTCATTCAAGTAGTATTTTCTGAGGGAAAATTCTCTACTACATTTGGAGAATTTGAAGCCTCAACTTAAATCCTATTATTTATCATGATACACCTGGAATAAAGTACTTAGCAAATAGGAGCTGAATAAATGAACAAATGGAATATTCTAGTTTAAAATAAAGCTGCCTTGTATACTTAGAAATATTTCTGGAAGTATCTGGAACAATTCCAGGAAATTTATGGAAATTCCAGAAAACTATTGCTACTACCTGTTTAGGCAAAGACAACCTACTATGGATTCTAAAGGAAACAAGTGTAAGTCCTCTGTCATGAAGCCACATCCCAGCCCTTTTTAAATTTTATTTTGAGACAGGGTCTCCATAGGTTGCTCAGGTTGGCCTTATACTTGTGATCTCCTGCCTCAGCCTCCAGAGCAGTTGGAATTACAGGTTTGAACCACCATACCCAGCAAGGAAACTGATTCTTAAAGTTAGAAATGGCTAAAAAAAAAAAAAAAAAGCCTCACCTTGGGAGTTTAAAGGTTCGGGTAGTTTTAAACACTAGAAATATGGCTCTGTTACAAGGTAGGATCAGCCTGTCTATGTGTGATTTTAGTTTCTCCTTCAGGAGGCAATATGTAAAGCAGCACTTGTTTTGTGTGGTACAGTACCAGGTGCACTGGTTTAAAAGCCGGTTCACAGGTTAAAAGGACCTCTGGGCCTTCGCATCACCATGGATGTCCAAAAAACACTCTCCACAAAGAGTAGCAAAGGAAAAATGATAGCTTTTTAGTTGGTGTTATTGTTATCTTCTGATGGCATCTGTGTTGTTAGAGGCCAAGGAGGGAAGTATGCAGCAAGTAAGAGCAGTGAGAAAGAACAGTTTCCACAGCAGTAAGGCCAACTGTGCTTTAAACTTATGGGCACTTGCAAGCTCCTCTAGAGATTCTCTAATTCCAAATTCCAGCCACTAGGGCTTCCTGTCAATCTACTCAGGGTATTTTAACAGGGAGATCTACCATTTGGCTGTCTTTAAAAAGCAGACCCTGAATTAGAGAATCATTTTAAAGATATAAAAAAAATTCAAGGAAAGAGACCTAGATCTTTAAAAAAAATTCCCTGTAGATTATTTTGATAGTCTTCAGTGAGGAATATACATGCTTTACTGTAATAAATATAGTTCGGTTCACTGTATGAAACTCAATAGCTAATAAAAATAATAGATTACTAATAATAAATAGAATACATATGCAATCAATTTTTAGAATACCCTCAGTGACTTGCTCCTATAATCATAGCTACTCAAGAGGCTGAGACCTGGAGAACTGAGGTTTGAAGCCATCCCAGACTGAAAAGTCCACTAGACTCCATACCCAATTAACTAGCAATAAGTCAGACTGGAGGCATAGCTCAAACAGTCTAGCACAAGAAAGCCAAGCCCACTTGAATCCCTGATTTCAGGTCCTAGTAAAGAATATCCCATTTAGTTGGGTGCTGGTAGGTCAAGCCTGTAATCCTAGCTACTCAGGAGGCTGAGATCTGAGTATCCAGGTTCCAAGCCAGCCTGGGCAGAAAAGTTCCCATGAGAATCTTATCTCCAATTAAACACTCAAAAGCCAGAAGTGGAGCTGTGGCTCAAGTGGTAGAACACTAGATTTGTGCACAAAGAGGGCTAGGGACAGCACCAGGCCCTGAGTTCAAGTCTCACAACTGACAAAGAAAAAACAAGAATAGTCCATCTATATGAACATTGATATGTGTGATGACAGATTTAAAAATTCTCTGGTATTGAAAGGAATACTTTCTTTAGGAGAAAATGCATTATCAGAATCATCTAATAAGAAAAGAAGAAAACATGCCACTTCTCCCCAAGTTGGCACTCAGAGTTGTTCCCCAGTCCCAAAGTGAAGCTAGCCAAGAACCTTGGGCCTTGAGAGGCCCCCTGTCCCAAGCTCACAAAAGCCCTTTATTGCCTGTGCAGCTATCCACAGAGGAAATGAATCCTGGGCCTGAGGTCAGGTTTTCTCATACAGCATCTGAACACTGTCTGGGCGCACAGAGATCTCAGCCCACCCACTCATGTATTTGAAAGGCAGCTGTTTATTTTGGAAATGCAAATGGGACCTACCTCAGAGTCTGACTGGCCAGAAGTGACCCACTGAGTAAAGGAGGGCCTTCCTTTCTCCCCTTGTCACAGCTGTTTAACACCCCCCCCCCATGCCCCCAGGAATCCCACAGGCTGATCTAGCCAGTGGGGGAGATCACCCTGCACCCAGTTGAAAGTAGGGGGGGGGAGGTTGGGGAGAGGTCATTTACAAAAGGCCTGGGAGTCTTTGAGAGGGTAGCTCCTCTTTTGAGGGTGCCCAGGGGAGGGCAGGGGAGTGGAGACACACAGATCCTACCAGTGTCCATCAGAGGAGAAAGCAGGGAAGGTTAATACTGACTTTGATCTCTGTCAAGGCATACCAGCAAGCATTAATTTACATTTCAGATGAAAAAGGTTGACAGCTCGGGAAGGCAGCTTGTTGCTGGTGTGTGAATGTGCTGGAATAGATCGGGAATTCGGAGGGGAAGTTCTGAGGAAGTTGAAGGGCAAAACCCTGTGTAGCTGCTTTTACTGGGAAGGAGATGAAAGGAAAACAAATTTCAATATGCACTGCTCAGCAGCCTCATGTAGGCCAATTGCTTCATAAATTTCAAGGGCTAATCTTAAAAATACATAATAGAAGCTGGATTCTGCTGGCTCATGCCCATAATCTTAGCTACTCAGGAGGCTGAGATCTGATGATCCACGTGGTTTGAAGCCACCCAGGTCAGGAAAATCTATGGGACTCTGACTTCCAAGTAAACACATACACACACACACACACACACACACACACACACACACACACACACACAGAGCCAGAAGTGGACTGTGGCTCAAGTGATAGAGCAATAGCCTCAAGTAAGAAAGCTCAAAGAGAGCACCCAGACCCTGAATTTAAACCCCAGGATGGGCACAATAATAACAATAAATAACAACAACAGCAAAACAACAACATAGTTGACAACCTCTTTAAAAAAAAATAAAGAAAATGATGACTATGGGCCAGGTATAGAACTACAAATACAATCCACAGAATGTATATTTCAAATAAAATGATTTGTTGCAACAATCAGCAATTAGAGATGAACCTCAGGAACTGTTTTAAGATATTCCCAAGCCTCTTTTTCAGATCTCTAAAGTGAAGAGATGGCTGGATTTGGAGCTTGCTCTGCTTTGCTAGGCAGTATCTTTGTGGCAAGAGAAGCTTGTCATGAGAATGCACCCTGGGAAAAATCAGTCTTACCCTAACTGGCATGCCTCTTCTTGTCTACTTTTGCCCTAACAGCCTCACTGGGCAGGGGTGGCTTTGGAGCTACCTTCATGTCTGCCTAATTTCCCCCTCTCCCGCAGTTTGTTGGTACATGGTACTCAATAGGTGGGAACCTTTCTGCTGTGCTTGCAAAACTAAAAAATTAAAAAGGCACCAGGTGAACCATATTCTTCTTCCAGTTCCATTAGACAGAGTTTCAGCTCTGTGAGTTCTGTGGCCCCCCCCCCCCCACATAGGTGCTGCATTGGTGGTAGTCCTGAGACTGTGCTGGTGAGGGGCATTTCTGATGTAGTTGTGCTTACAAGGCAGGAACAGAGGTCCTCTAGAGGTGATTTTTTTTCCATAAGGAAAACTAGAGATAGATGGTTCTCATGCACTAGACTTACTGGATCAACAATACACAAGCTCTAAGTCTTTCTTTTAAAACATGTGTTGGGCTTAGGGTCAGATGGCAAGATCTCTTTCAGAGGCAAGATATTGTGTGTGTATGTGTGTGTGTGTGTGAGAGAGAGAGAGAGAAAGAGAGAGACAGTGAGACAGAGAGAGATCAAGTCAGACAGACAGAGAGAGGGGGAGAGAGAGAGATAAAGAGAGAGACAGTGAGACAGAGAGAGATCAAGTCAGACAGACAGAGAGAGGGGGAGAGAGAGAGATAAAGAGAGAGCAGACAAGGGAAGATCCTATGTCTTCTTCAACTGCAACTAGAATTAAGTGCCTCTCCCTGTTTCCCTGTAGTATTATAATTGTAGAGCTTGGAATTCCTAGGAGAAAGTGGCCACTAGGAGTTAACACTGTCATTTAAATGGTACCTCTTCTGTCCAGACTGTTCTGAATGAAGACCCCAGGTCTCTGCAGTGGCCTAAGAGTTCTGAAGGAGTCCCGGCAGCCTGGGCCCCAGCCTGGGCTTGGGCTGGGCCTGGCCTGCTTGAAAAGGCTGCAGTTGTCTATGGAAGAATTTACCCTGTGTTCACCAGCTCTGAAACCCTATCTCTCTCCCCAAGGAGGGCACAGTTGAGCCTGTGACCAGAGATCACAACAGCTTAAGCTGCCAAGGAAGAGTTAAGCCTTAAGAGCCACCATATGTCCCTACCCCATGGACCCCAGAACCTTGCTAGGCACACAAAGCCCTGGATTTAGGAAACTCAGATGACTAGGAAAACCACATTCCTGTTCTGTGATGATGAGAGGCAGTCAGGCTTTGTAAGAAGTGTGTGTGTGTGTGTGTGTGTGTGTGTGTGTGTGTGTGTGTGTGTGTGTGTGATGGTATGGTACTAGGGTTTGGACTCAGGGTCGTAAGTTTTCTGCTCAAGGCTGATTCTCTACTACTCGAATCACACCTCCACCCTCCACTTCTAGCTTTTTGCTAGTTAGTTGGAAAGAAGAGTCTCTCAGATTTGTCTGCCTGGGCTGGCTTCCAACCTCAATCCTCAGATCTCAGCCTCCTGGGTTATTAAGAATACAGGCATGAGCCAAGGGCACCCAGTGAATCAGATAGTCTTTAGGTGAGTACTCTTATTTTGCAGATGAGGGTAAGGGACTTGTCCTGTTGGCAGGATATAAAGCAGACTCAGTCCACAGTGCCTGTGTGGAAATGTGGGCTTTATCCCTGATGAGCTGCATGACCCTGACAGGTTACTTCACATATGTTTCTTCTTCTCTAAATGTAAGCCTACCCACTCTGAGCTTCCTTTGCCCAGAATGGCCCACTGCAAATTAGCCTGGCTGCTTCCTACATGTCCTAGCAAGCGCAAGGAGTAACTCTGGACCTTCTCCACAGATCCTGAATTCTTAGCCTTTCCAAGCTCATTTGAAGCGAATCAGAATATTTTCAAGTAGACATTGCAAAAAAAAATGATGCTTTAATTACCTGCATGGATGCAAACAGTAGACTCGCTCCTTCTGTTGCTTATTTCCTTAAATTTCCTGCGAGCATCATATCCTCTCCAGGCTAAAAATACAAAACGCCATGTGCTAGGAATGACATTAATTTAAGAATGTGCCAGAGAATTGATATAAGCTGTTCCCCTTCAACCTATATCATCCTCCCCTCCTCCCTCCTGCTTTTCTCATTGAGCAAAATAAGAAGAGCTGCAGGAGCTATGTTGGGGCAGAGGAGCGCTCAGCACTTGAGATGCTTCTAAGGA
This sequence comes from Perognathus longimembris pacificus, assembly GCF_023159225.1. Classification (NCBI taxonomy): domain Eukaryota; kingdom Metazoa; phylum Chordata; class Mammalia; order Rodentia; family Heteromyidae; genus Perognathus; species Perognathus longimembris. The sequence continues at coordinate 52,761,749 of NC_063164.1, forward strand.
GCCATTTTTGTTCAAAAAGTGAAGTTTCCAGAGCACTCTGATTTCCACATGTGAATTACCTTGAACTCTAACACCAGGTGAGACAGCTCCCTATCATTCCAACCCATGGAGATAAACTTGTAGTCAGAACTTGAACTTGCAACAGGGGTAGTGGTAGGGGTTTGGAAGGATGGTAGAAGGCACAGGACCAGCCTGGTCTCTTAGATATGTTTTATTTGGGAGAGTGACAAAAACATAAAGGTTGGTGAGAAAGATAAAGTTAGAAGACCAGGGAAAGAGGAAGGCCTGCAACTAGCATTTGTTGAGGGTGATGTCTGTGCCAAGAAGTTACTCAAGGGAAAGAAGCTTTGATGCAAGGGAAAAACAAAGAAGATTGGTAAAGAAGAGAGAGAAGAGACAGGGATGGGGATGGTATGGGGGTGGCTCTCATATATTTCCATCCAGACATAAGCAGCTGTCTTGTATGCCCATTTCTCTACAACTGTCTAAGCTGCTGGATAGGAGGGGAACACTGTGGTTGTGGATTATGAGCATGAAAAGGAACTCACTCACCACATTCAAGGTCGAGTTCTTTTACTATTGCTGTTCCCCAGCTCAGAGCACAACTGCTGTTTCTGAGAACATGGCACAGACATACACATCCACGGAGGTACTGACTCTTCTGGGCACGAGAGAGCCTAGGAATTTGACCCCTTGATTTGCTAGTCCACCTGAGCTGGGGAAGCTTCCTGGAGATATTGATTGAGGTTGTGAAGTAAATTCACTAGCACAGCCAATAAGGAGATGGGGCAAGTGTATCTGTCACTAGATTCAGTGTGCTCTAATGACGTGTGTGTTTTTCTCTGTGGTCCGGAACCACAGGGGTTTCTCATGGCTCCATTCCCAACATCTACTATGAGGCTAGACTTGAAGCCACACTTGTGGAAACAAGCAAGAGAGGAAGGAAGGAGACAGGGAAAAAAAGTGGGGGAGGAAGAGAGGGTAAAGAAAGCAACCACTGAGAAAAGCAACAGGTGAGTGACCCTAGGACTCAGGTCAGTGTTCATGAGAAGTGGGTTATTTACCTGACTGGATGGTAACTGCGCCCTTTTGCCTCTTCTCTCGGACTCTTTTGTATCTCCTGGCTCCAAGCCAACCCTTAGTGTACGCTTGCAGCACGACCACTCTGCCTATGACTTCTCGAAGGAGCAAGTTTAATTGCTCAATATGGTAATATTTGAGAAAAACCTGTAAAGGAGACATTCATTTTATCATGATAAGCGAATTCCCCAAAGAATCCATTTGAGTATATTCTGTTTTATTTGCACTGGCATTGGAGTATGAACTCAAGAGGCTCATGCATATTCTTTCTCAGCTTTCTTGCTCACCCCTTGAACCAGGACTCCCAGTCTGGAATTTTGCTGGTTAATTGGAGATGAGAGTCTCAAAGACTTTCCAACAGAGGGTGGCTTTGAATTGCAGTCCTCTGGAACTTAGCTTCCTGGGTAGCTAGGATTATAGGCATGAGCCACCAGCATTCAGCCCCAGTATATTCTTTTCTTGATGTAGATATTAAAGCCATGATCTGAACTAAGTTTTCAATGATTTGATTTATACTCACATTTCTGACTGCTGGGGGCAAATAAGTCTTTTTCTTCAGTGGAGCCAATCCTTGATTACTGACATCAACAGATGATAAGGATACATCTGGATAAAGATCCAGATGCTCTCCAGGCCTGCCTCATATCAGCCAGGAAGGAGTTCTTTCCAGAACAGAGCTCAGGCTCTATTCTCATGCCCCCCTCCCCCACAGCTTGTCCCCCAGAGAGGGACCACAACGATGACCACAATGACCTAACTTCTAAGGAGGAACATCAGTGCTTCAGGCTACACCCAGATGGGACCTGGCTTTGCAAGGAGATTCAGGATGGACCATAAAAACCTGAGATTCTGTAGGGACATGATGTTTTCCCAAATGAAAGCTATGCATGCTGAATCTGATAATCAGGATATGCAATAAAGAGCATGCATGAATCCAATGGGAAAAAATGAACAAAACGCTAAAGGGAGCTCATCACTGCCATTAATTTTGTTTGTATGTTTACATGTGTGCTAGAATATAATGTAATTAAAAAGGGACATACTGAAGTGAGCTCAAAAGTCTCATTCTAAAGATGGCGATGTTAATGCCTGTAACTCCAGGTAAAATGGAGGCAGAGATCTGGAGGATTGCAATCAAAGGCCAATGTGGACAAAAGTGGAAGACTTGACCTGAAACACAAATGTAAAAAGAGTTGGGGAGCATGGCTCAAGTGGTAGAGTGTCTGCCTAGAAAATGCAGGGTCTGGAGTTTAAACATCAGTACTGTCAGGTGCAGATAAATCCATGAGACTCTTACCTCAAATTAAGCAGCAAAAATCCATACGTAGAGATGTGATTCAAGAGGTAGATGTGGGCTGGGGATATGGCCTAGTGGCAAGAGCGCTTGCCTCGTATACTTGAAGCCCTGGGTTCAATTCCCCAGCACCACATACACAGAAAATGGCCAGAAGTGGCGCTGTGACTCAAGTGGCAGAGTGCTAGCCTTGAGCAAAAAGAAGCCAGGGACAGTGCTCAGGCCCTGAGTCCAAGGCCCAGGACTAGCAAAAAAAAAAAAAAAAAAAAAAAAAGAGGTAGATGTGATTCAAAAGGCCCTGCCTAGCAAGTGTGAAGCCCTGAGTTTAAACTCCTGTACCACCAACAAATAAGTAAATCTTATTCTAGCAATGTTAAATGACTCTCAAATTACAAATAGCAGGCAAATCTCCTCATCTGGCCCATAATAAAAGGTACTTGGTTCCTGACTTTTAGGTGTGGATCTTGCTTTTTGACCTCTACCGCCTACAAAGTCTGTTTTGCTTTTCTTTTTTGTTTGTTTATTTTAGTTTTTGTTGGTTGTGAGGCTTAAATTCAGGGCCTGGGCACTATCCCTGAGCTTTTAAACTGAAGAGTAGTGCTCTACCACTTTAAGTCACCATGTCACTTCCAGTTTTCTGAAGGTTAATTGGAGATAATAGTCTAGTGGACTTTCTTGCCCCAACTGGCTTTGATCCATGATCTACATATTTCAGCCTCTTGATGAGGTGGGACTGTAAGTGTGACCCACCAGCACCTGGCCCACAGTCTGTTTTACTAGTGATACCAGTCAGTGCTAAGAGACAAAGGCACACAGGAAAGTATCACAGTGACAATAAAGGAAGAGCTACCTTTGTTTTTCCCAGTACCCAATGATTTAATCTGGACTTCTCCAAGATAGCGACACAGCTCTCTTTGCTGGCAGGAGGTGTTTGATGTGCTCTGAATGCCAAGTAATAATATCTACAAAATAAGAGGAAAAACAAAGGAAACATTTCTAGTCATCATTTGATATCATGTAGGAGAAGTGCTCAAGACACACTGGCCAGCCTATTCTTAACAGTAAATATTTCTTGAGCTCCACTAACAGCATGTTAGGTAATAAAAGACACAATTGGTACTGATTTGCTTTCATGTTTTCTGCAATAGGTATTTTCCTTTGAATACTGTGTTGTTCATTCATATTCAGTACATACTCAGTGTCTTTTACATGCAAACTCAAAACATATAATCCTTTTTGAAAGCTGACATTTAGACAGTCCTGGCAGTGAACATCATAATTTTAAAAGGTAGTATTATTATAAAAATAATTTAAATCCCATTGTACATTTTTGACTCTGTCTTAAAAGTACTATCTGAAGCAATTTGTAGCTAGCCTGACACCATAATTCTCTCTGTGCTGAAATCTATGTCATACCCAAGAAATAGAGTAGGCACATTTCTTTCTTTCTTTCTTTTTTTTTTTTTTTTTGCTCAGGGCCTCGGTACTGTCCCTGAGTTTCTTTTGTTTAAGGCTAATGCTCTACCACTTAAACCACTGCACCACTTCTGTCTTTTTCTGAGTAGTTTATTGGAGATAAGAGTCTCATGACCTTCTTCCCAGTCTGGCTTCAAACTTGAATCCTCAAATCTTAGCCTCCTGAGTATCTAGGATTATAGGTGTGAGCCACCAGTGCTGGGTAAGTAGGCATATTTTTATGTTGTTATTGTTGTTATTTGTGGTGCTGGAGATTAAACCCAGTCTTATGCATACTAGTCAAGCGCTCTACCATTGAACTATATCCCTAGCTCCTTACATAGATTGTATAAGTTACATCATGTTGGTGAACTTCTAAGCTTTCAGATGAAAGGGCTTCTGGGTAGATTCAGAGAACAATACTGTAGAGGAGGAAAGCTATCATCTCACTCTTGCTAGGTTCATAACTGAGATCACCATAAAAAAAGAAAGATTAACAACAGGAAAATATACAGATACTTTTAATAGATTTTATATGACCCAGAAGCCTTCCTTCATAGGATATGAAGAGAATATTATTAACACCAAAAGAATTTTTTTTCTCCCCGCTTTCTTCTCTCCTCCTCATTCTTGGCCCCCTCTTCCTTCATTATTTTTGCCTACAATGGAACCTAGGGACTTTTGTATGCTAAGCATATACTCTAACTTTCAGGTGTATCCTCAGCCTCTTCTCTGTGTTTAAAACACGTATAGCTGAGCTCGGCTTCAATAAATCATACCTATACTCCTAGCTATTCTACTCAGGAGGCTGGGATCTGGAAGACCGTGGCTTGAAGCCTGTTTGGGCAGAAAAGTTTATGAGACTCCACCTCCACATAACCAACACAAAGCTGGACTGAAAGTGTGGCTCAGGTGGTAGAGCACCACCCATGAACAAAAACGCCAAATGAAACTGAGGCCCTGAGTTCAAACCCTAGTACCTACAAATATACAAATATGTATTTATTACATATAATAAATATGATACTGAATACATTATATAATAAATATTCTATATTATGTAGTGAATATATGTATATATTTAAATATAATATTCTTTTAGAAAATCTTTATTTATGGTGCTAGTACTGGCACTTGAACTCAGAGTATCACATTCTCTGTCTCTTAGCTTTCTTGTTCACATGTGGCATGGTACCACTTTGTTGGGCTCTGGCTATACCTTTAAGGGGCAGTCCCGAGAGGCCTGCTTCTTCTCCTGCCCTGGGGCTGCAAGGCTGTTATCCACTCCTACCTTCCCCCCCCCCCCGCCCCCCCCATCTGGAACTGGAAAGTCGGCCCAAACCAGCCCTGCCTCCCGTCTGGCTCAGAGCACATGGATATCATAATGGCGCCCAGCGGAGCCCAAGGGGCTGGTTCTGTGGGCTGTGATCTCTGCCTCTGGGGGAAAGCTCTGTGACATCACTGATGGACAGCTCAGATTAGCCTGTCACTAATCTGAGCTAGCAAGTCCAGGTCCCTCCCCTTCCTGCCGCCATTACTGTTATATAAACCCCTCCCCTGAGTAAAGCCGGTGGAAGTTCCAGAAGCTTACCCCAAAACACCCGCGCGACTCCCGTGTAGTTCTTTAAGTGTGTGAGGGGAGGAGGGGCGTCTTGCGACTACACACCGCCAAGGTTTGCACATTGGGCCGCACGCCAGCTTTCTGCCCGGCGGGATGGGGCGGAACACACCACGTGAGGGTGAAAGGGGTCCCGACACCACTTGACTATACCTCCAGTCCTGTATTTTATTTGTTATTGAAGAGGGAGTCTCCTAGCCTTTTCTACCTGGAGTTGGTTTCAAACCTCAAACCTCAATCCTTCAGGTCTTTTTTTTTTTTTTTTTTCAAATTTTTATTATCAAACTGATGTACAGAGAGGTTACAGTTTCATACATTAGGCATTGGATACATTTCTTTTTTTTTTTTTTGCCAGTCCTGGGGCTTGGACTCAGGGCCTGAGCACTGTCCCTGGCTTCTTCCCGCTCAAGGCTAGCACTCTGCCACCTGAGCCACAGCGCCGCTTCTGGCCGTTTTCTGTATATGTGGTGCTGGGGAATCGAACCTAGGGCCTCGTGTATCCGAGGCAGGCACTCTTGCCACTAGGCTATATCCCCAGCCCCTGGATACATTTCTTGTACTGTTTGTTACCTTGTCCCTCATACACCCCTCCCTCCTCCCCCTTTCCCTTTCCCCCCATGAGGTGTTCAGTTCACTTACACCAGTTTTGCAAGTATTGCTTTTATAGTTGTTTGTCTTTTTTTACCCTGTGTCTCTCAATTTTGGTATTCCCTTTCAATTTCCTAGTTCTAATACCAGTATACACAGTTTCCAATATACTCAGATAAGATTACAGAGATAGTGTATATACAATCACAGGAAGGTGATACAAGAATATCATCAATAATAGAAGCTACAGATACACATGGGACATTGAAAGTAGTTACAACTGTGATATAACAATCATTTCCATAACATGGAGTTCATTTCACTTAGCATCATCTTATGTGTTCATAAGGGTATAGCTATTGGGCTCTTGTGACCCTCTGCTATGACTTGCCTAATCCTCCAGGGCTTAAGTCTCCTAAGTAGTTAGGATTGTAGCCATGAGCCACCAATGCCCAGCCTTTTTTAAAGTCTTACCTTAGTTTTTCCTCAGAAAACTTTCAGAGATCTTTTCTCTGCCTTTTGTTGCCGTTTCATTTCTGGTTGTATATATATATTATATGTGTGTGTGTGTGTGTGTGTTGCTGAGGAATTGAACCCAGGGCAAGGCAAGCACTCTACCCCTAGGCCATATTCCCAGCACTTTTGTTGCCATCTATAATTAAATCTAACCCTTTGGAGGCTTAAAAATAAACTGAACTTCTTTGTCAAAGAATTTTTTTGCCATTCCTCAAACAAAGCTAATCTGCTACTTCAAAAATTTTAATTATAGAGCTGTTTTTACTTTAAAAATCATCAAAATATGAAACATGGTCCTTCTTCCTGCCAAATATCTCCATACCTTTCTGTTTATGGAAAAAAACATACTTTATCTGAACTGGAGTCAACTTTGTCTTCATGTTATGAGATTTTTTTTTGCAAGTATAAGGCTAGATTTTCTGGGAACATTTGCATTTAGAGATTCTGGGCCTGTTTCTGTAAATCAGTCTGATTCCACTTTGGGGGAACAGAACTGGTCTCTCAGAACCTCAAGTGATGGTAGAACATTTTTCAGGATCAAAATCCTGATGACAGCAGCAGGGATAGACATCCAGGAATGGAGTTTAAGCCTAATTGAGCAGTATATGATATCAACCAAGATTCTTCAGTCTCACTTTCTCCAAGACAATAGTTTCAGTTATGGCTTCTCTGATTTGGCTTTGGCCACAGCAAAAACCATTGTGCTTTAGAGTTCATGGAGATGGTGGGAATAGTTGGCAAATGGATAGGGGAGGATCTTGGGGAACTCAAGTATAGCCATTTGCCTTGTGGGCTTATTCATGGTGAATGCCCAATATGTTGATGACATATTTAAAGAGAACCTCATGAGTAACCATCATTGCACAAGATGAAGGAAAGCAAGACACATTCTAGCTATGACTATAAAGAAGAACAAGATACTTTCCAGCTAAGTAGTCAAGAATGTGCACTCATTTTTCAGACATCTATGAATGTTTCTTAGCAACTGTTGATTCCTAAATAGGCAATCTGCACCTCTAATCCTAGTTACTCAGGAGGCTGTGGTCTGAGATTCATGGTTCAAAACCAGCCTGAGGCAGAAAAGTTCTTGAGACTTTTCAATTATCCAGCAAAAATCGAGAAATGGAGGTGTGACTCAAGTGGAAGCTTTGAGCAGAAAAACCCAAGTGAGAGCATCAGGCCCTAACTGAAGCCCCACTATTGGCACAGAACAGCCAAACAAATAATAAATAAATAAAATAGGCACTGTATCCTAAACCAACACTGATATTTAATTAACTTTGATTTTTTTTTTACTTCTCCAACCTTAACCTCTTACTGTGAAGATAATATCCATATCTAGAAAGAGATGAGCAACAGTACTGTAAAGAAGTGAGGTGTCAAAAGCTGTGTATAAATAGGTAAGTGATATATGTGTAGCAGTGTACAATAATGGAGACAAGAAAAACATGATGCATTTCAGTATAAAGACTCTACTGTAAGGAACAGGGAGAGGAGTGTCTTCAGGGAGACTGTGCCCCCTTGTTCCTGAAGCCACTTGATGAGTTGAATAATGCAGGAAGTAAGCAATAGTAAAGTAATACTAAGCCTACAGGTTTCTTTGAAGACACTGAGGAATCCTGTTTTCCCTGAGCTCTGCCATGTAGGTAGTAATGACCTCACAGATGTGTCTATACACTGAGGTAAATCCATTCTTTCTACCTGTAAGTAATCCAGTCGCCTGTGTTTCTGTATTCCCATGAGTGGAAAGAGGAATCAAATAAGGAGTTATTAATTTTTTAAGTGGTAGCTGTTGGGCTTAAACCTCTGACACAGAACCACACACACATATCTTAGAAGATGTTGTGAACAGCACATTGAATACAATGTCAAGGATTGCACGTGACTCATGGTGCTCCAGAGCCATGCAGGAAGTAACAAATTACCCATGGTCTCATTTTTATCACAATATATATGTTGAGAAATATCTATTCATATGTTTTCTTAAGATACTGTAGGAAATGCAGGCAATGCAAAGAAGTTTTCAAACAGAACAAGGAAAGCAGTGTGTGCAGTATTAGTAATATGTCCACTTGCCATTGTATTTTTTCATATCTCCCATTCACCAGATGTGGGTCACTTAGTCTAGATCACACTCAATAAGTAAGGATTTCAGTTCTATTTCTTAGTGGGAGGAGAATCAAATAAATTGTGGACATATCACAAAGGATCTTCCTAGAGTGCCAAATCTTCTTTCTCCTAATGTAGTCAGGTGCTGGTGGCTCACAGCTGTAATCCTAACTACTCAGGAGGCTGAGATATGAGGAACATCGTTTAAAGCCAGCCCAGGCAAGAAAGTCTGTGAGACTTTTAACTTCAATTAAGTGTGCATGCATGCACATGCACGTGCACACACACCTCCACACCCCAACACCAGAGATGGAGCTATGGCTCAAGTGGTAGAGGGCTACCCTTGAACAAGAGTTAGGGACAGTGCCCAGGCCCTGAGTTCATGACCCAGGCACCAAAAAGAAAAGAAAAGAATAATAATAACAGGTAGTATTATTCAAGTCATATAACTTCTAGGTTACTGTTTTTTGAGTTCATTTGTTTTGTTTTGTTTTGTTTTGTTTTCAGTCATGGGGCTTGAACTCGGGGACTGGTTGCTATTCCTCTGCTTTTTCACTCGAGGTTAGTGCTCTACCACTTTGAGCCACAGTACCACTTCCAGTTTTCTGGTTGCTAACTGAAGATAATAGTCTCACAGACATTCCTGCCTGGCCTAGCTTTGCACTGTGATCCTCAGATCTTAGCCTCCTGAGTAGCTAGGATTAGAGGAATGAGCCACTGGTACCAGGGCAGGTTACTGTTCTAAAGAACTGATGAATACCACTAATGAAGTTTAATTTTCTTATGTAAGGGAGAGAAAAAAAATAAGTTAAATGTTACTTCTCACCAAAAAGAGTGATGAATTTGCCTACATACAAATAAAAAATATACATGAAAAAAGGACAACTTGGGAAGAGTTTGTTTTTCCAAAACATCGTTGTTTGGTGTTTCTATATTACACTTTATTGTACAGTCTACACAGAGGCCCCAAAGAACACAATTGTTTGTGGTGTTGGTACATGCTTCACCAAATCACTAGTGCTGGATTTCTTGGCCAACTTATTTAACTTGAAGAATACTGCCTTTGAGAAAGAGCAAACTTTTGACCTCATTCTACTACCTTTACTGTTAGGTACCTTTAGTACTTCTACCTAATTCTGTACCTTTAGTGCAAATGGAGAAAGTCCTTGGTAATATGGAGTGGAGAAACAGAAACTGGAAAGTACACTCAAGTTATTCTAGTCCATCTCAGCAAGAGGAACACTTTCTGGTCTTGTTCATGGTCCACTCATAAAAGTGTGATAAATACTGTACTTCTCAGATGGAGCCAGGAACAATGACTATGTGTTCCCCAAGAATATCTGGGCTTCCTGGGCTTCCTGGGTCATGGAGAAGGAACAAAGAAGAGAGGCTGAGATCTGAGAATCCCAGTCTGAAGACAGCCCAAGCAGAAAGTCTGTAAGACACTTTAATCTCTAGTTCAACAGAAAAAGGAGAAGTGTTAAGGCACCAGGCATGAGCAAAAAAGGTAAGGCATAGCATCCAGGCATAGAGTTCAAGCCCCAATACTGGCATTAAATAAATAGAAATAAAAAGTGGGAGAAAATGAGGAAGGGTGTAGCACTGTTCCAAAAGAAATGTACTCACTATCTGACTTATGTAACTGTAACTCCTCTGTACACCACCTTTACAATAAATTTTAAATTAAAAAAGAAATAAAAATAGCATTGGTGGGGGGAGGGAGGTATGAGAGACAAGGTAACAAACAGTACAAGAAATGTATCCAATGCCTAACGTATGAAACTGTAACCTCTCTGTACATCAGTTTTATAATAAAAAATTAAAAAAAATAGCATTGGTGACTTGTGGGGTAACTTCAAGTAGCTTTAATACATGTATTTTGAGTGCCTTATAGGAGTTGAAAAATAAGAGATGGACAGAAAAAAATTCAACTTGTTACCTCCTCCCGCATAAGAAATGTACTCACTGTCTTACATATGGAACTGTAACCCCCCTGTACTTCACTTTGACAATAAAGAAGAAAAAGAAAAATATTTCAAAAAAATAATGGCTAATAAAAAACAAAAAACAGGAGAAATCTCAGATAACCTAATGTTTTCAGATGTACCCAGACTCCTAGTAAAGTAATAAGTAGCCAAAATAAGTAAATGGAAAGAAACAATAAAGATCAGAACAGAAATTAAGAAAATGGAGGCTGAAAGAAAGATATAATCAGTCAATGAAACAAAAAGTGGGTTCTTTGAAAAGGCAAGATTAGTAAGCACTTTGCCAAATTAACTAAAAAAAAAAAAAAAGGAGAAGACACATATTAATAAAATTACAATTACTGGCGAGGGTCATGACTGAAGTGGTAGAAGAGTACTTGCCTAGCAAGCATGAGGCCCAGAGATCAAACCTCAGTGATACAATAAACAAACAAACAAACAAACAAAAAACAAAGCCACACTCAATATTCTTTTGACACAGAAACAGAATCTCTAGATTGACCTCAGAAATCTAAAATTTAACAAGTTGCTATAATAAGCCAACCATAGCTTGAGAACCACTGACTGAGGTGAATATGAGAACTGACTGCCATCAAGTGGAGAATCAGATGGTTTACTTAGTTATCCCAGAAGACCTAAGTGGACAAATGCAGAAGCCCTAGAAGGGTGATTTGGGTAAGGATTAGGAAGGAAGCCATGGTGGTAATTAGACATTCGAGAACATGGAATGGGGCACCTTTAAGGTCAGGAAATAAGCCCTCTTAGACCTGGAACTCTTCTTTGAAAGCTCTTTGACAAAGTCAGGATGCTGCCAAAGAATTTCTAGGTATTTTAGGTAAGTGGTTGGACAGAATGACCCTTTGAGAACATATTACTTCACTTTTATCCTAAAGAATTACTTCTATGATTTTGAAAATGATACTTATTGTGAGACAGAGATAAGGTGGATCATGGTTGCAGGCCAACCCAGGCAAAAAGTTCCCAAGACTCCATTTCAACCAATTTTTAGGTGTGGTGACACATACCTAGAGGCAGGAAATGTAAACAGGAGGATCATGGAAACAAAAAGCAAGACCCTATCTCAAAAACAAGTAGAGCAACAAGCATGAAACCCCTGTACTGCAGTATCTGTCTGTCTGTCTGCAGGTCTATCTGCCGGTCTATCTGCCGGTCTATCTGCCTATCTGCCTATCTGCCTATCTGCCTATCTATCTATCTATCTATCTATCTATCTATCTATCTATCTATCTATCTATCTATCTATCTACCTACCTACATACCTACCTATCTACATACGTGTATGTTTATCATTGACAGAATACTTCGACTGTATGCTACCGTCTTATACTTTGGTACATGTAAAGACTACTAAAATCCCCTTGTTTGTTAGGATCTCTGGAACTATGATCTCTTTCATAGGATAGTCTCAATAGCTATCTAGATTAGTGTGTGTCAGCATCGTCTTCTGGCCATCCCAGCAACAGCATCTGAAAACTTGTTAAAAATGGAAACTCTTTCTCTTCATTCTGTATTCCTTTGTACACCCATCCACTATTGAATGGAACTCTGGGGCAGAATGCAGGAATTTGTATCTGCTTTTATGAAGCCTGCTTAGTGAAAAAGGTTCAGAGCCAATGATTGCATCTGGATTATTAATGTTATAAATCTGTAAAAATGGGGGCTTTCAATGTGTGCTGGCAGACCCACACATCTACCCCAGTGATCCAGCAGCATGTTCCTTTCTCTCCTACTTCAGAGAGATCTAGTGAATGGGCATGCTTCCAATTCACTTACACACACAAGGGACACCTACTGTATACAGGACATACAAGTCCACGAACACAAGGAAGTTTCAGCTAGCTGTACAAATCTAAGGCAAGCTGCTTTTCCTAATAACCTACAGAGGAAAAGAAAAGCTCTAGTGTAACAAATCACTGTATACACACTAAAGATGGCAGTCCTCAGGGTTTTTTTGTGTGTGTTGTTTTTTTTTTAAATTCTCCTTGCTGAAAGATAAGCACTCTTATGGGGATGGGTAGACAGGGGAAGGTGAGGGAAGTATTTAATATGCAATAGGTAGCACCTCAGCTAATTAATCTGAGTATGAAGGATTTTCTGATGTATTTACTAAGAAGTGTAGGAGCTCTTCAAGCATTAAACCCAAGTTGACATTTTATTTCATGTACTTTCTCTGTCAAAAATCCTCTCTTATGATGGAATTGAAGTCCGTTAACTAATGATACATTTGGGCCTATTCATCTCTGAAGCTTGTAGGTGGTACCAAAAAAAAAAATGCTACAGATCTACAAATACGTGTACTTAGAAAGTATTTGAATGGTAGAAGCATTATTTGTAACTGAAGAGTATTACATTGACCTTAGGTAAATGCTCTAGTAACTCAAGTTTTTGCAGGTATGAAATCAAAACATAAACATTGTATATTGGGGCAGTTGTATGTATATTTTACACCATTGATGCATGAATCAGAATTTTTATATGATTAGATGATTATTTATTATAGTTGATTAAAGTGTTTAAATGTAAAAAAAAAAAAAGGTTCAGAGCCACAGAGTGCCTCTCTACATCTCCATGGCTTCTCCTGCCTCTCTTCTTGTGAGGCACTGGTGACTTGAGAGCTGACTGGAGTATTTCACTTTCCCATGGAAAAGGTGAGCTACTCAGAATCTTCACATATGTTCACTATTCAACATTGTTTTTTTGAGCTTTGCTAACAAACAATTGGGATTGATTTTAGCATCTACCAGGAGGGGAACGGCTGGATAAATATCACAGATTTCAATGCAGGAGTTGAAAGGGATGTATGAGAGCTATAGGAGAACATGGATTTATATCTAATACATATTGTTGGAGCAAGTTCGCAAACTGAACAAAAATTCAGGAGGTTCCTCTCCTCTTCTCTAGAGCTCTTTACATATATGTGTGTATGTATGTATATATGTAATATATGTATATATGCATGCATGTGTGTGCGCTCTACCTTTATTGTGGCAGCCTTTTTCCTATTTCAAATATTTACTGAGGAATTCTCAATTTACGTCAGTGACCACCCAAGCTGTCTACTTGAGACTCCAAATACTGGACAATCGTCTGAATATTTCAATCCATAGAAATAATTTTCTTTTATGTAGATAATGAAAGTAGCAGAGCTATTTTGTCTTGGATAATTTGATAATTACCCCCAATTGCTCATTTCCCTTTGTGTGTCTAAAATTCCAGACTTAGCTTATTAAGTTCTTGTTATTTACCATAAGCCCCTTTATTTTAATTTTTTCCCTTTGTGTTTGGCCTCAAGTAAAGAAACACAACAGCTGGACACCATGTGCTAAAAAAAGAAAGAAAAAATAAAAAGTCACTATATCTGTTATTTGTACAAAGACTCCTCAATTTGGGCCTCAGAACAAAAAGTTGCTGTTGTGTTGTGCAAGTCCTGAGATGATCAATTTCTTCTGATGAACTATTACTATAGCATTCTGAATGCAATAGGTACTTACTTGCTGCTGCTCACTTATGAGTTTAAATGAAACTCCTCTGAAGAGGAGAAAATCTCAAGGACTAAGAATTAAAAACTGAAGCTAAGCTTATTTATGCATTAAATTTGTAGTAAAAAGCTAAACTTGAAGCTGATGATTCTATTTTATAAGGAGAAAATTATTAATGGACTTTTTTTTTCTAATGTGTCTCCTTTATTTTGAGGGTAGGTTCTGAAATTAGATTCTCATTTGGCATTCTGACCCTATCACAAACTCAGTGTAAATTTGTTTCCTCATTAGTAAAACTGGGACAATAGCATCCATTTGGGGGTCTACTTCTGGTGCTGAGATGGCAGCAGAAAGCTTTCTATAAATGAATGCTCAATGGATGTCCAGCCATCTGTCTCCTTTTTCCCATTCATTTCTTTTGACAAAAAAAAATCCATTTTTCTCTTCCACCTCCCAAATTCCTGAGGAAAAGTAGATAGTAATCATTTGAGTTATCTCTAAACTATGGCTCTCAGGGATGAACAGATATTTACTGTAAAGCTCCAGACTGCTTCAAGAGTCAAGTTCAGGTCAGAGAATGGACCGGACAGTGGTTTCAGGTTTCCAGGAGTATTGTGTGGAATGGAATTCAGGATCACATCTGGCCTCCCAGGGAGAAATGCCTTGATTGGGGAGTCAGGTCTGTGACTGGCAAAGGCTGGAGAAGAAGCATGCACACGGGCCATGAATTAGCTTTTGGTGGGCCAGAGAGCTTCTTAACTCTCCTTACTCTTCTCCTCTTCCATTCTCTTCTTTTGGCTCATCATTATCTCCATCGATTTTTCCTTTGGCTATTTCATTGTGGGGCATGAAGTAGCCCTACCAAACGTCCAGCCAGGACAGGAAATTTTAATTGAGTCACTGATGTCCAGAGAGTAAGGTCTGGATGAGTCCTCTCTGCTGAGTTCATGTGGCCCGATTCCTTTCTCCAGACTTCCTCCTGTTTCTCTTGTGATTTCCTAAGCTGTTTCCAAGAAGTTGCTCCCTGTGATTCTGCTTGTAAGCACATTCTACTGTGATTTGACTGGTTTTTGAAGCTGCTCCGTGCACAGAACAAGGAAGAACTTGGGAAAGACAGGCTGGCTTTATCAGTATGACCTCTTGTGTAACTCTGGAGAATGGTGTGACTGACATCTCCTCTAGTGCCCACTTTCCAATCACCACAATAAATTCCTGATGAAATTTTCAGAGCCTGCAATGACAGATTTCCCCCCCGCCCCGATCATTCAATATGTGAAGGGCAGCTGTCAGCAGTGCGGGGAGGGGGGGGGGGATCCACAAGAAAGGCAAGATTTAGAATTGTCCTTATCCTTAGGCAAGTTAGGAAGGTCGATTTGAACCCAACCTGTCCCCTAACCACTTGAATAGGTGGTCCTCCCAGAAAGTTCTTCAGTCCATAGTAACCTGGGGAGATTGGCACTGCCACTTCCTAGACGCAGGACCTTGAGAAAGCGACTTTATCTTCTTAGTCTCCCCATTTGTCCAGGAAGAAAGTTGAGCCAGGCCACCTCTTGAGTCTTGCAATGATATTGTAAAGAGCCTATTTAAAATGCTTTTGTTTGTTCATTACACTATGGAAGATTATAACAATATTCATGTAAATGTTGAGAGAGAAAAAGTTCTCCAAAGTTTCACTTCCCTAAATACCCAAAAGGTATCAGCACACAAAGTCTCACTTCCCTAAATACTGAAAAGGCATCAGCACACATGCAGGTGGAGAGAGTGAGCCACCTGCTCAACTAGGATAGAGGGGCTGGGCCAAGCTTTATGATAGCACTTGTTACAGACCTCATCCCATAGGATGGGACACCACCATGAAGTTGCTGCCATTCAGAGATAAACATAGACTATCACATACCATCCAGGTGTTTTCACAGCATTGAAGCTGTCTTAGTCCTCCATGCCGTGGTAGCTCTTTGCATATCCTTCACTAATAACACTCCCAGACAACAGGGGTCAGGGATGTCTCTTCAAGCCTGCTACAGCTGTCCTAGCTCCCCCAATGGAGCTGTGGCTCCAGTGGTGTGCCTCAGTGGTACACTCACATCTGATTATATCAACTCTCCCCTCTGTAGCTACAGGTATAAAGAAAACCCAAGGATATGTTGGAGGATTTGGGTTTGCTGACTCTTTTGTCACTGTGGACTTCCTGGGGGAAAAGCAGCTTTCTTTCATTATGCTCAGCCTTTCTCAGGTGTCTGGCCTCTCCTTTGAGGCTGATTTTTAAAGCTTTCCCTTACACCTCTGGAGTTCTGTCAGGGATGTTAAGGTGAACTTTTCTCGCTGGCAACTGATGATTGTTCTTTTTGCAGGAGTTAAAAGAATGTGCTAGAGGCTTAAGGTTGCAACATGCCTTTCTCATGGTGAAGGAATGAGATGGCTCCCAGGACTTCACCTGCTCTCACTTAGGAACATATGCATGTGCTGTCCTTAGGCTGTAAGGCAAGGCTTGAGAAGTACCAGGTAGTGAGGAGGAGGAAATTAGTGCTCTGAGGACTTGGAAGCATTTGCTCATTCTCTTACTCAGTTAATAAACACTAGGGATTTTTTTAGATGCATGTTTGGCTGCCTCCCATTTCCATGCTCACTTCACCTTGCTTACTGAACCCAGCGTGTCCTATTCACTTTCTAAGCCTCTTCCTGCAGCTACGCATGGTGTGGAACCAATGAAGTGGATCTTTTTAAAATGGCTTCTGGGAATGTGCTTTCTTTTCTAATAAAAGTAGTATAGATTGGCACCGAGGCCAGCTATCTTTAGAATTTCATCCTGATCCTATCTTCCTGCTTTAAATTCATATATGATGATTGGGGGGCAACCAGCTCCTGACCATGAAAACCTACATACTAAAGATGGTACAAAACAAGATAGACTAAAGGAAGTCAGAGGTGTTCAGGTTGCTGATGATAGCATTGAGCTGTTGAACTATGCTAGAAATAGGTTATCCTTGAACTTTATGTTTGTGTGTCAGGACCTCACATTCTTGCTTAGCGTTTTTACTCAAGGCTGGCAGATCTCAGCCTCCTGAGTAGCAAGAATTACAGGTGTCACAGGTGTCACCACGAGTGCCCTGAAACTAGAAATTTTTATATGAGAACAAACAAACAAGCATTTACCAGTGGTTCTCAATTTAAGTGATCCTCCAATTTTGCCTCCTGCCCTGGGATCTGAGATATTTGACTTATTTTTCCCTAGAGCTAGTGATGAAACCTAAGCCCTCACACATTCTAGGCAAGCACTCTACCACTGTACATCCCCAGCCACCTGCAGACATTTTCAGTTGTTACAACTGCTAGTAGTGGGGAGATAGTAGGCACTGGTATCTAACAAATGGAAGCCAGACAAGAAGCCCTCTTAGAAGGCCCAAGAAAATACCCCACAAACCTAGAATTCTCTGGTTAATAGTCAACGAAATGGCAATCATTCCAATGAGAAAATCTGGTTTAAGCTGCTAAAAATGCTTCTTCACTATTTACAGCCAAATGTATTCCTGACTCACAGAGTTCCTCATTGAGGAAATAAATACACACTACGTATTAGACAACATGCCATGTAAGGTGCTAGGGATACAAAAGTGAATAAGGTCCACTCAAGTTTCCTCAAAAGCTCAGTTAGCATGGAAGTCAGGCCTGCTAGGGTAAAGATGAGAGTATATTTTCTATTCTAATGTGTGGCGATCAAAGCACAGTCATGGGAACAGATGATAGAGGAGGTGCCAGCTTGCTGGAGTCCAGGTTTCAGAGGGATGGTGTCTAAGCCAGAGACAGGCATAGGGCAAGACCAAAGGAAAGAAAGTTTCCCACCAGAAAGAAGGGGGCATGTAGGCCAGCCATCATATATATGGCTGGCAGGAGTCTAGGTATGAAGGAGAATGGTGGAAAAACAAGGAGACTCAGTTGGGGCCCATTATGGAAAACATTACTTGGTTTCTCTAGCCAATGAGGAACAGCTATAGATTTGTATTTATGAGAGAAACACAGCCTTTCCATTTCTATAAACATAACTCTCATGGCAGTTTAAAGATTCACATGAGGTAGGCAAAAACTCGAGGGTTAGGAAGACACATCAAAGACTAAACAAAACCTCCACTAAGAGACAAAGATTCATGTTCTTGAAAGTCTGGCAGAAGTAGTTATAAGGAGAAAATGGGTGTTTAGAATGTCCTTGTAGTCCTTCCTTATGATTTCCTATTAATCCAATGGTGTGGAAGGCAACAATGTGCCTTCTCTATTACTGCATTCTCAGCACCTTACTACAGTGTTCACCATACTGGCTGGTCCTTACTGTAACATTTTCTCTTGACAACAGTAAAGTATGTCAGTGGATACAAACTGAGAAGGCCTGTGGGTTGGTGACTTGTCCTGGTAAAGTTACATAGATATGCACACACCTGCCTCACTGTTCATCCATGGAGATGTCTCTGGGATGATATCTACAATTAATATAGATCCTCCACTGGCAAGAATATCTAGATCTCAAATGCTTGTTCTAGAATCAAAGAAAGCCAACTGGTCATCTAGAGATGTCTTTAGTGGAGTTGCATGTCTCTAAGGATATAAAAAGATAAAAGCAGCAAACCACAAAGTGAGGAGATAGAATCATTCTCTCCAGAGTTTTGAGCACCTACTTTATATCAGGACTGTAGAGATATGAGGATGAACACAAAGACAGAAGTGCATACATGGTTCTTAAGGGACATTTCTCATAAAGGAACCTTGATTCTTCAGAAATGTTAAGCATTGGGGCTGGGGATATGGCCTAGTGGCAAGAGTGCTTGCCTCGTATACATGAGGCCCTGGGTTCAATTCCCCAGCACCACATACACAGAAAATGGCCAGAAGTGGAGCTGTGACTCAAGTGGCAGAGTGCTAGCCTTGAGCAAAAAGAAGCCAGGGACAGTGCTCAGGCCCTGAGTCCAAGCCCCAGGACTGGCAAAAAAAAAAAAAAAAAGAAATGTTAAGCATCAACACTTATGTTCCTAATCCTTGGCATTCACAAAGCTTTCCTTACCTGCTAAGGCTCTTGCTACTACTTGGAAGATGGCCATAAGATCAGGCAACTTCACACACGCAAAAATCACACCACAATTAATATGGCCTACTAAACACAGTTCCCTTAAAAATACCATTCTCTTTCCAATTAGGTCATATCTGTAAGAACCCTCCTAGTGTCACAACATTTTGGAGACTCATTTCTAAAATCAATATAGAAACTTCCAATTAAAAATTATCTTCAAAGCTGCTAAACTATATTGTGTGCATGAACGTACACACATGCATACTCAGCTATGTGTGTGTGTTAAGTTATGGAAATAACCACAATCAATTTGGAACTAAGTCTGATAGACAAAAAGGTCAATCCAAGTACTCCCATAAGCCAATACAGAATTGCATACTTAAGTCCAAAGGAAGCTCCAAGTAAAAACTATTTTGATTTTGATTCTTTTTTTTTTCTTTTTTTTTTTTTTTTTGCCAGTCCTGGGCCTTGGACTCTGCCTGAGCACTGTCCCTGGCTTCTTTTTGCTCAAGGCTAGCACTCTGCCACTTGAGCCACTTGAGCCACAGCGCCACTTCTGGCCATTTTCTATATATGTGGTGCTGGGGAATCAAACCCAGGGTTTCATGTATACCAGGCAAGCACTCTTGCCACTAGGCCATATGCCCAGCCCCGTAAAAACTATTTTGAATAACAGCAGAAATGATGGAACAAATGTACCATTTCTGGGCTGCTAAATGGGCCATTCTCCCCTCCCCCAACAAGTATGGAACCCTAGTGTGCATTTCATGAATTCACACAATTAGCCTTCCTTTCTTTTTTTTTTAAAGTTTTTATTATAAAACTGATGTACAGAGAGTATACAGTTTCATACGTTATAGCCTTCCTTTCTTCAATGCATGTGTGTATCTTTTCTCACTCTGCCAAGAGTTCTACACAGTTACAGTCCTTTAATTTCATCTTAATCACAAACAGAAAACAGAAAAAGAGTAATTGGAAGCAGTAAAGCATTGAAGGGGAAGATGTGAAGAGGCGAAAATTTAAGATGCTGTTCAAATTAGGTAGATCTCCTGTTGTGTCAGGATCACAGTTGATAAAATTCTACACAAGAGTGTGATGTGGCTCAGCTGGAAATTCCTAGGATTCTAATACAAAACCATGACATCCAAGTTAGGGAAGTTACAATAAATGTTAAACAAATTTGGACTCACCTTACAAAGAAAAGATGATATGCACTGAACAGTTTACTCTTTATTCCTACTTAAAAATTACTAATTTATCTTTTACTTAAAATGGTTAATACACTCAAACGATGAGTAGGTAAAGATGATTGTCTGAATACATACATTAAATTTTCTCTGTTCTGAAGCCTCAATGAAATGACAGCACAGGGATTTTTTAGAAGGTATAAATCCTCTGTGAAGACAAAGGGAATAGATAAGAAAGGGAGAGAGGATGTGAGTAATAAGATTTTGGTAACAAGAAAGCAGATGGAGAAATAGTAAAAGATTTAGCAGACCTGAGAAAACGGAATCCTAAGTCATGGTAGGGAAAGATGAGAAGTAACCTTCTCCATTCTCTCTTCAAAGGCTCAGAAGTTTAATGTCAGACACTAAAAATGTGGGGGGAGAGTTTCCTAAAAGTTAGTAAAGCAGCAGCCGTATCCCCAGGTTTTCTTCCCTAATTCCAGAGGAAGATTTTCTAGATTTTTAGTCTAAAATCATGCAAAGCTCATAAGTACTGAGCACTAAAGAGAGGAAATAAGTGAATGCTTGTAAATATTGAATGTTAAGACTCTGGCTTTCCCAGCAGTCTCCAGGATCCTGGTAGCTGATGTAGGCAGAAGACTGGCTCAGTGTGAATTTTCCTAAAGGCAAACTTGCAATCTGTTTATTGAATCAACATGGGGGGGGGGGGTGGATCTATGTATTCATCTGAGTGGCTGGTCATAGAGGCTGCTGTACCCAGGGACAATGTTAGGGGAATATTACAAAGTCACAATTCTGTCCAGAGGGGAAATATGACTGGACTGGGACCTCAGTTAGGACATAATATTGTTTAAAGCAATGGAGCCTTCTGGGTATTGCCCTAAAGAGACAGAAAGCAGCAGGTGAATTCAGAACCCAGAGGCAGCTGCCAGCAACTAAATACAAATTTCAAAGGGAAGAGGAAAACCCAGACCAGTAAGAAAAAAAAAAAGCAGCAGCTTTGGTTGAGATTTATAAATAATGGAGACAATTTTATAGTTGGAACAGGAAAAGCATATTCCTTGAGCATAGTCAAAACTAAAGACTTAAAAAAAACTAAAGACTTCTTAGAGCACAAACAGAGGCTGGAAAACAGCTCTGACAATGCAATGTAAAGTCTAATATGGTTCCATGTGCAACACGGACCTCATATACCCTGTGAAGACAATCAGAGAAACATGTTCACTACATGAAGGAGTTCAAATGGAGCCAGCACAGCCTGGCTTTTCTCTAATCCCTTAGAGAGTGGACTTAGCAAACTGTCTTCAAAAGACTTTTGCACAGTGAAGTTGTATAAAAACCAAATAAAACCCATCAACCTATGTTTACGCTTCCATATAATAAGCTGCTCATAGTTCATAGGCTGAAGTTAGCATACAGTTTTTAACAAAATTTTGTTCTCAGAAAATTTCTGGGCCAGGTGGACTATTCTACTTCATCATTGCAGGCTAAAGTCCATTCCAGGGCATAGATTGGTCAAAATACAGAGTAATGGACACCTATTATTTTAGCAAACACTGCTATTATTTTAGCCTTGCCATCCCCTTTTCCTTCTCTTTTTCCTTCTCCTCCTCCTCATTCTCCTCTGCTCCTTCTGTTGTTCTTCTTTCTTCCTCCTCCCCTTCTTTTTTTTTTCTTCTTACTTTTTGTGCTAGACCTGGGGCTTGAACTCAGGCCCTGGGCACTGGCCTTGAGCTCTTTTGCTCAAAGCTAGCACTCTACTACTTGAACCACAACTCCACATTTTATTTTTTTGGTGAATACTTGAAAATAAGTGTCTCATGGACTTGACTGTCCAGACTGGCTTTGAACCTCAGTCCTAGATTTGAGCCTCCTGAGTAGCTAAGATTACAGGTATGTGCCTAGCAAAACTTATTTTTGTTTATGATTATCTTTTTCTTTTGGCAGTGGTAGGTCTTAAACTCACACTTACTAGGCAGGTTGTCTGTCACTTGAGCCATGCCCCCAGCTCTCCTTCCTTTAATGGGCCATTTAGGCCATGGTTCAAGTGAAGCTGACTCCTTTCCTGGCACTTAGCCCAAGGCTCTGTGCCTAGCAGTGATTGATCCAAGGGCAAGCATGTGAGCCAGGCTGAACAATTCCAGAGCCACTTGTGTGAGAACTCTAAGAAGGTCTCTTGTTATAGATGCTGTTATGCCTAAGAATGCTTCCTGCCAGCAGCCATCTTTGCCAGCATGAAAGAAAATTAGGTAATAGTGCACAACTTCATAAATATACTAAAAACCACTTTTGAAGGGTGACTTTTATCATATGTGAACTGTGTTGTAGTCAAGCTAAAAACAAGAGTCATAGACCAGAGCCTGAGCTAAGGGCTTGGGAGAAGAGATGAGAGATGCCCAAGAGAAACTTCAGAAGGTAAAGTGGGCCGAACCTAATGATATACTGTTTAAAGGAGGTAAGGAGAAGTTACAGGTAACCCCTACTTTCTGGGGGAGAGGATGTAGAGGAAAAGAAGGGGGTATGGGATGAGGCTCATACCAAAGTCCCCAGCTTTCCATGCCATCCTGAGAAAGGGAAGTAGTAATGAAGGAAGGAAAGAAGAACTTTACCTGTTCAACAGACATTGACTCATGAATGTCATGAGTTGAGTCATAGTGAGTACAAGTCTCCCACCCCGTGAGGTGGACTGGGAGAAGACTTGGGGGCTAAGGACAGCCCAGGAGTCTACACGTAATCTCTGGCAATCTTCAAGATGTGGCTCTGCATGTGCGCCCCTTCTTGTCATATAGACAAAAAAAAAAATCTTTGACAGAAATCTGGGATTATTTGACAAATATGACGTCTAAAAGAACACTAGAATTCCAGCCCCCTTATAGAAGTGTTCAACTCTGTAAATAAACAAAGGCTTGACCTTGGCTGTATCCTTTGGATACTTGCTAGGCCACAATCCATACCTTATAGCATGTGCATCTGCCCATTGTAGGCTTCTGAGGGGCCCTGCTTCCAACCTCCTAGGACACAGGAGCTTTGCTGTGTTATCTCTCAACATCTGGCTTTGAAAAGGTTTGGGCTATCTGTCCCACACTGCCTAGTGGTCTCTTTACACCTACTTGAGAAATTAAGACTTATAGTTCACCTGGACACACTGATGAGATAGTGTTTTGAGGACCTTCTTTTCCTAAAGGGACACATAAGACAGCAAAAAGTTGCATTTGCAAGATTTATAAATCAACTAAAAGCTCAGAACCCAGACACTTTGTATCTGCAATGTCTGATCCGTTGTCTGATTGGAGCCATTCCCTGCTATAGTCACGTTACCATTACCTTGGGCTATAGGAGGAACATTACTTATTCACCAATAAGCATCTGTGACAAAAGGCCAAATGCCCCACAGACAGGCAATGCCTTCTTATTGTTTTGAAGAAAACAGCCAAAAAGCTCCAGACTACTCTCTAGGCCTCCAGTATCAAACACTGAAGATAGTCAACCAGGTTATATCTATGCATACTGTTCTCACTCTCTGCCCCCAATTCTCCCTATGTAACCTGAAGCCAATGTCTGTACCCTTTGAAGATGGCTAAAGATGTACTGAAGTGCTATCTTCCCATGGTTGCCATGTAATAAATCTCCTATCTCTGCCCTTTACCATGTCTCTTGTTTGGCATATGGGGGTTGAAAGGCTGGACCTAACATGGAATGCCTGGACTTTGGTCTAAAAACCCAGTTTCTAAGACATGCCTAGAGGATCAGAAAGGGCACTTTAGAGTCATTTCACCACAAAATTGAAAGACAGTGGGGCAATGAATCACTTTAGGTTTGGCCAAGTCTGCAGACTTGAGGAAGATGTTCCTCATTTTGGAAGGAGACAACATAATTCCAGGAAACTTCAGGCCTCAGTCCTGAATGCCAGAACCAGGGAAACAAACGTAAAGCATCACCCTAAGCAAGTCTGTGCCTTTTATTCACCTCCCCTTGATAAACCTTGAGTGGCTCCGTGGCTCAGTTCTTGCCTTTGATTGTTTTGTCTGCATATTTCCTTCAAAGAGTTGACAAAGCAGCAGTCTTGAGCAGGAAGATAAGAAGCACCAACTCACAGAATAACATCAAGGGGAAAACTGCTAGCTCATCCATTTTGTTGTTCCATTGCTCAAAAGGATCAAAATACCAATTAACTTGCTGGCTCAGAAATCTTTGATATCCTCAGATTTACTGACACTTTTGAAACTCTTGCTCCCACTTGCCTAATGGTTTTCTGATTATGAACAAAGAGGTGCTGATCTGTTTAGCATTTGACCTGTTTTCTTAAATATTTTTAGGTATTCAATACTTTGTGACTAAAAATACTTGTTACATTCGTGAACTAAAATCATCTTTTCCCCCCTTGTTCCACCTCCATAGTTAAGGTGGGAACGTGGGAAGAGTCTTAAAGGGTACTTCTTTCTTAAGCATTATATTATTTTTAATGTGAAGGTTTTCATTTCAAGGGGCTTTTTCTTTTCCCTGGAATTTATCAGAGTTTGGAAAACTTAAAGCAAGTTACCATGTTTAGGATCCTCTCTTCCCTAAGAAAAGGTTGGAGAAATGACCTGGGGATCTGCTTCAAACTAGGAGTGAAGAGTTAGTCAAGGTAGCTGGTGTATAGATTTGAATATTCCTCTCAGTCATCTTTGTGACAGTGCTTCCTCCTCAGAAGGGATTTTGGTGATTGTCTCCCACTATTTCTTGATAGAAAACTCTGTAAATTTTACATGTGATCACCTGCATATGCAAGATACCTCACAGCAGCTGCCCAGGGAAAAGCAGTGTTCCATCCTTAGCAAAAGCTTGGAAAGCTCTGTGTAATTTGTGTATCTCAGTAAACACTGAGTAAAGCACTTGGCAAACATTGATTGAAGAGGCCAAAGCCAGGGAACCTGGGTTCAAATCCTGGCTCTACCATTTATACTGTGGGAACTTGGGAAAGCCACAGAATTTCTTTGTGTGTCTCAATTTCCTCATCTGTAAAATGGGGATAATCAGAGTCAGTCTAACTTGTGGTGTTGTCCTCCAGATCAAACAGATTATATATTTGCTGATAATCCCCTAATGTCCTCTACTTTATGACATTTTCAGTGCTATATTATCAGTCATCCTGTATCAGTGCAGACCCTGGAAAAGCAGATTCACACTCAAACCCTCCATAATCATGCCCCACTTCTGAAGGGACACTTCAATCACAATAACAACATATCTAAAGAATTCAAGACCTAAGAACTTATATAATAAAAATGTCCACTGACATTTTTGTGTATGTCAATACTGGTTCTTGAACTCAGGGCCTTCACACTGTCCCTTAGCTTTTTGGCTCTAGGCTGGAACACTGCTACATGAACCACAACTTCACTTCTGGCTTTTTGCTGGTTAACTGGAGACAAGAGACTCGTGAATTTGCACTGCCTGGGTGGGCTTCAAACTATAATCCTCATCTCAGTCTCCTTTGTGGCTAGGATTACAATTGTGAGTCACTAGCACATTTTAACATCATCAAAAAGGAACTTAACCTGTCCTCTAGGACATTGCCATTCAGTTGGAATACAATTTAAAAGTAGAACATTTGCCAGTACCAGGTGCTTATGCCTATAATCCTAGCTACTCAGGAGGCTCAGAGGTGAGGACCAAGGTTTACAGACAGCCCCAGTGCAAGGCCCTGAGTTCAAGCCCTAGTACTGGCACACACGCACACACACACATTTAAGCAAGTAAATGGATGCCTGCCCATCACATGTTTTAAGGAAGACAGGCAGATGGACCCACTCCAGGGCACAGAGTTGACCAGGGTATAGCAATATTTGGAAAATGCATATTCAAGGATGCTGGTCTGACCTTTTCACAAACTCTTCAAAGAGGATGCGATGGGAATAGCCCTGCCTGCGGATGCTGACAGTCTCCAGGATCCCCGTGGAGCGGAGCTGGGCCAGGACCCTCTCTTCAGAGAACTGTAAGGCCTTGCGGCCATCGTTAGGTTTAATGCAACGCACGAAATGGGGCTGTCCAACCACCATTTTGGAGAGCAGATCCATCAGAGAATACTACCAGGGAGAAAAACACAACAGAAGATGAAGTCACCACTATGAGGAGCCTGCAGAGGCCTTCCGGGCAGTTTGAGGCTTATAAATCGTCCATAAGCCTTTGAGGCACAGGCAGCCAGCAACAGGTGATGGCAATGTAAGTTCTCCTTACAGCTTCCTGAAGATTCAAAGACATTCTTAAACATCTCCTAGTGCCAAGTAATGCCACATACTAAGAACATGCTTTAGTTTTCCCTGTAATGCCACTCCGTTATTCAATATCCAGCTGTAGGGAAAGGCGTTTTCTGTTTCTTTTACCCAAGAACCACTAGAAAGTCTAAGAATTGCTTCATACAGGGAATGCTAGACTAAAAGGTCTGGGGTTGCATGGGCCCAATTCTATTTGTTTCTGAAACACAATTGGCAATGTTGGACTTTTTGTGTGTGTGTGTGTGTGTGTGTGTGTGTGTGTGTGTGTGTGTGTGTGTACGTCCACATGTACCCACATGATGGTCCTAGGGCTTGAACTTGGGGCCTAGGCAATGTCCCTTAGTTTTCACTCAAGATTGACATTCTACTACTTGAGCCACAGCTTCACTTCTGGTTTTTTAGAGACAAGATTCTCACTGATATTGCTGTCCAGGCTGGCTTTGAACCATCATCCTCAGATCTCAGCCTCCTGAGTAGCTAGGATTATTGGCACAAGCTACAGATGCCTGGCTGACTTTAAGGGCTTTTGAGCCGCCTTGTACCTGTTAGATTCCCATGGTACCTTCTATCTACAATTCTGTTCCCAGAGCCTGCCCTTCAGCCTGCCTGGCTCCTGCAGCCTCTGACCCAGCTTCCTATCACCCTGACCACCCAGCCCTGCACAGTCCCTTCCTGGGCCAACTGCTTCAGCATAACTATATCTCTACATAATGCTACTACCTGATGAAGCCACCAAAACTCAGCTACAAGATGCCACAAAAGATGAAGCCACCTGAACTTAGCTCGGGGAGCATGAACTCTAACAGCTTTCCAGCTGTGTAATGAAGGTCAACAAATCTGTGCAAATTGGTAAACAAATGTATGCTTTATCTTTGCATACTACACTATGGGCATTTAGCAGAGTGCTCCTAGAGAAAAATGCTTTTATGCAACAAAGGCATTTTACTAGTTGGAATACCAGAAATAGGGATGGCAGAACTAGGAAAGATGCCAGGCATGGTGGCACACCTATAATCCCAGCACTGAGAAGACTATGAATGAGCTTGGGTTATAGAACCTGACTTGGGCTTAAAAACAACCAAAAATAAAAAACAAATAACCAAGGAAATAATAGGGTAGAGGCAAATAGAATTTGCCATGGGTCAATTCAATTGTGGAACACTAAAGCTAGTGCTTTTCTAGGTATCTGAGCTTGATAAATTTTAATGAACTAACATTTGCTGGAGACGTGACTGACTGATCACTTTAAAATGAAGACGCAGCTCAAATTCGCAGCAGTCCAGTGGCAAGGGCTGAATGCTGGGGTTCTGTCCTTGTAGCTCCCCTCCTATCTGCCCTCCCCATTTCTTTACTGATGCTGGTTTTTTGCCCTGGCCCCAGTGATTCTATGCTATCCGGTATGGGAGTGTGCAGCAAGCAACAAGACAGAGATGAAGCCCAGCTCACCCGGAAGTAGGATGCCATGGTTTGCCTCTTCATGTTGGTGGTTTCTTCAGGATGCCGGATCACCTCAAGAGTGTCCACCTGGAAGCAAGCACAGATGTGGCCAGTCATTTGAAAATGTCCCAATACCTTTCATGCTCCAGGTTCTCCAAAAATCTAGAAGACTATTTGTCAGCTAGCCAGGCTCAGATTGTACCATAGGGACTAGGACCCAAGTACCACCCCAGCCTGAGGCCCGGCATACTCCTGCTGCCCACCAGCCATGTGCTCACTGCAGGCAGGACTTGGGAAAAGTCCAGGGGGGGTCACACCTGGTGCCATCATCTCTATAACTACCCGGGCCAGCAGGGAGGGATTTCTGGATGAAAACAATAGAAGGAGTGGATTGATGGCAAACAGCTGGTGTTTCCTATTTGTAGCTCAACAAACTCTGCTGGGGTGGTGGAGTGGCTTTGCAGGGCCAGTTTCCTGCACAGGAGTGACAGGTCTGGTCTTTTCTGAGCAAGTAGCCAGGGTGTGAAGTAGGGTCCTTTGAACTGGAAGCCACTGTTGCTGCTGCCAGCACCTGAGTTCCTCTAGCCAGATCCTCACTTTCACCTGAGGGATGAGGACAACTACAGCAGGTTTCAGTGAAATTGTAAAATGGGTGCTAAAAAGGGGAGAGGCTGATAATGTTATGCCCAGATTTTGGGTCCCCAAAGACCACCAAGGAGCAGATGCCAATGCAGATGGATGAGAGTCTTTATTGCAAGCTTGAGCCTGGACTCTCAACTGTCACCAACGCAATGGATCTGGATTGAGAGCCCCAACCCTCAGATAGGCAGGGTTTTTATTGTGATTACAACAGGGGCAGGGTATTTCCAGCTTGGCAGATACTTGATTGGATGGCATTTAGCAAGCAAGTTTTGCCCTATTTCTCCTATTTCTATTGGCTATCTACCCTTTCAGTTACCTATTTTGGCTTTGATAACAGGAACTGGCCTTGGTATCAGAAACTGACAGCAGGTGGTCACGTAGCACTGATGCAGGGGGTTAGTGTAGGGGGTAGAGCAAGTCATAAATGGGCTAAGCAAGCCATTTACAGAGCAGAATTTTGTTGTGAGGCTGACCTACTACCAACTTTATTTTAATAATTGCTACCATGTTTCCCCATTATCACATGAGCGGGCCAGAACAATTCAGTACTCAATTCTAAGTAAACCAACCCAACAGTTATATTGGCATTTCTACTACTATTATGGTTATTTCTATAGTCTGTGACTATGATCATATTTTACTGTCCATTACCATGGTTGTTACCCAGGTACAGAGGGGAATAAGGGCTCTCTATATTTTTAAATGTCAAACTACAAGAAACTAGTCTCATGGGTGGGGGTGTAGCCCTCTAGCATGGAGTCATCATCAGGGTTTACAAGTTGTTATAATTTTAACACTAAAACTTTATATTTAGTCACTCAGGTTCTCAGGTTAGCCCTTACAATACTTGGGAGCATGTGCGAAATGGAAGACAACCTTCAACTGGATTGGATAAAGAAAAGGCTTGCCAGATGCTAGTAGCTCAAGCCTGTAATCCTAGCTATTCAGGAGGCTGAGATGTAAGATTCAGGTTTGAAGCCATCCTGGGCAGACAAATCCAAGAGACACTGATCTTCAGTTAATCAGCAAAAAGAAGTGAATGTGTGGCTCAAGTGGCAAAGGGCTGCTAGCCTTGAGTGAAACAAGGTCCTGAGTCTAATCCCCAGTACCACCACAAAACCAAAAAGCTAAAATATAAATACAGGTTTATTTATCAAATGGAGAAATTATAGGACAGAGGCAAGATAGATGAGTGGGAAAATTTATGTTTTTTGGTTTGTTTTTTTAAACAAATATCAGAGGTAGTAGATTCAGAAGTTGAATTCAGGAGATTCTGCATCTATCTTCTCCTTTGAGATGGTAACAAACAAAACATTTTCACTCTCTCCAAAAAAACACTCAGAAAAAGCTGGAAGTGATGCTCTACTCCAGAGGTAGAACGTTAGCCTTGAGCACAAAGAGGCTCAGGGACATCGCCCAGGCCCTGAGTTCAAGCCCCAGTACTAGCAAAAACAAAAAACCAAAACATAACAAGAAAAATCCCAACCCAAAGATGAGATCACAAAGTCTCTGACAGAAATTACTGTAATTCAACTTCTCAGCCACTGGTAACCCCACCCCTGTAGACTGGCCCTACTGATAGGGATTTCTCACGGGCAATCCCAGTGCTCAAATCCCAGGTGAATGCTGCTGTTCTTTCCCTAGAGACACTCACTTTCAGTCTATTGAAAGTGTATTTGTAACAGGTGCTTAAACTATTTTTGCTGCCAAGAATTAGTTAAATGCAGGAGAATAACCTGTCATCTATCTGCGCCTCCATTTTGTGTTTGTCATCATTGCAAGCTGTTCTCTCCATGGTCACTTTGCAATCCTCTTCAGTTCCAGAAAAGACAGGACTAGGCATGCGGGTCTTGTGACAAAGACTAAAATTTATCCTAAGGAACTGCTGAGCCCTGCAGGACAGATCACCACCCCCCCCACACACACACACACAAGGATAATGATCACTAATAATCAGGATGTACTCTAGAGCTGGAGAAATCATCTCATGGGAACCAGTTTGCTCCCCTCAACTTCTCCAGAAACTGAGAGAACCACAAGTGAGATAATGACCAGCTAGGCTATGCCTGTAACCAGAACTCTTAAACTATACACACCTTTGTCTCCTATACCTAATACTTCCTCTATGCAAACCACATGCTCGTGTCTGGAAGGAAGCTGGCTAAAGACAAACTAAGGTACCTTCTTCCTGTGGCATCATACTGTGTAATCTCTTTCTCTATCATGTTGCTTTCCTAGTAAACTTTTCTAGCACTTGTGTTACATGCATTCATGCCTGAATCATTTTCATATTAGACCTAAGAATCAGGGTTGGTTAGTTGTACTGAATTTCTGGTAACAAAGTCACTACACTGTGCCAAATACTTTGCCCACATCATACCATTAACTCAAAAATGATAGTGTCAGAGAAATATGATTCCTATTGTACACATGAGAAAGTTGAAGCTCAGAGACTTCAGGTAAGTTTCCTGGAGTCTTGTCACCAGTATATGGTTGTGCCTAGATTGAAACAGTGTTCTAATTCCTTACTCATCACTACACACTGCCACCCTATGTGGTTTGGTATAACTTATAAAATCAAAGTCTGAAAGCATAGTATTATTAAAAAAAAAAAAAAAAGCTTCGCCTCATCTGTCAACTGAAGTTAGTGTAGGATAAAGACAGTCCAAATCATCTTACAAACCATCCAGATCTCAACAGTAAATACAAAACCAGAGAATCTTCTGGTCTGGGGGGGTCGGTGAGAGCTTGCTATCTGCATATTAAAACCTCAAAAGTGCTTTTACTTATTATCATCCTCACAGGACCTTTTGTCAGGAATTTTTACTGCTGTTGAGTGATAGATACATCCATCCTTTAGGAAGAAAAAGACCTGTCAGCATCACCCATTCCCAGAAGCCTCTGGGGCACTGAGTAGGAAAGCCTTTGACCAGCCCATGCAATGCTGCTCAGTGCACTGGAGCCTTTGGGGTTCAGGACATGCCACCCCAAACTGGGCATCTTAACCTTTGAGAAACCAGCAGAATCAGGAGTATCCCTTCTCACTGTCCATCCTCTGAAAAGGCTATAACACAGGAGGGTCCTCTCTGATCTCCTTTTCCCATAAAGGCCTCCATACCGGAACGAAGGTCACAAGAGGGCACCAAACAGGACCTGAGCAGACAGGCCTTGCTACCCAGCTCTTCATCAGATCAGATGTGTCCTCTAATTATACGTCTACATGAAAGTCCACAAAAAATACACAGATTTCCTTATGTATCAAATATTAATGATTTATGTTGGATTCTTCCTCCCCAACATCCTGTGCATTAGTAAAAGTAGGGAAATTCTGCAACTGTCAAAGATTTGCTGGCCTTTATAGAGGCTTCAGGGACTAAATATATACTCAGCATTAAGATTTCTTGGTCACATGTACATCTCTAAGAGGAGAGCTAGAGAGCCAGCAGGCATGGCTGTGAAGTGATATAGCATAGGAGGTGACCATGGAGGGAGTGGGGGAGGGAAACAGAGTCCTCTCCCCCAAGGGAGCTTGCCACTGAAATTTCATATTCATATTCATAACTCTACAGTTAAGAAAGACAAACTAGCAAGATAACAAATGAATAAATCCAATTGAAATGAAGTTAATTTCACAGAACAGTCCAAAGCAGTAAAATATTAACTATTATGAAAATAAAATATTAGCTTTTAAAACAACTATTAAGGGAACAATGAGGGATAAAAAAATGGAAAAGCTAATTCTAATTATGATATTGGGAAAGGGGTGATGTTCAAGCACCAACTCCAAGATACTTTTCTTTTTCTTCTTTCTTTGCTGGTCCTGGGGCATTGTCTCTGAGCTGTTATCAAAGCTGTGTAACTCTACCACTTGAACCACAGCTCTCCACTTCTGGCCTTTTGGGGGTAGTTACTTGGAGATAAGAATCTCATGGACTTTTCTGCCCAGGCTGGCTTCAAACCACAATCATCAGATCTCAGCCTCCAGAGTAGCTATGATTACAGGCATAAACCACCAGCATCATTTTGTCATCCATCATAAGGTTCACAGCTCAATTCCTCCAACAGGCAGGATGAAGAAGAGAATAAATAGCATACACATTTCTTTAAAAAATTTAAATTGTTATAAAGGTGATATAGAGGGGTATACACATTTGTAAGGTTACACAAGACAGGAGCTACAAAGAAGCAAGCACTGTAAAATCATGGCAAGTGACCTGATAACTGAGATAGTTACTACTCCAGGACTTGTGAGTAGGTGGCTAGGGTTATCAAGATGAATACACTGGTCCAAGAGATGATTCACATCCTGGGAAAGGCCAAGAGGGATGGCAGGAGATTTTATTGTGTCATTTTGGATGGCACATATGTAAAATTCATGAATTATTTCTTTCTTAATTTTTCATTTGATTGCTGGGAATATGGCCTAGTGGCAAGAGTGCTCGCCACATATACATGAAGCCCTGGGTTCGATTCCCCAGCACCACATATATAGAAAATGGCCATATATAGAAAGTGGCACTGTGGCTCAAGTGGCAGAGTGCTAGCCTTGAGCAAAAAGAAGCCAGAGACGGTGCTAAGGCTCTAAGTCCAAACCCAGGACTGGCAAAAAAAAAAAAAAAACAACAACAACACCTGAATTTTTCATTTGAGATTTTTGGACCATAGTCAATGTAGGTAACTGAAGTCATGGAAAACTAAGCCACAGATAAGAGGGGGATTTCTGTATATAAAATAAACATCAGTCAGGCAATCTTTAGATCCTGGCTAAATATTAGCCAGGAGAGTAGGACATCTAAAAATATATTTTACAGTTGGATATTTATGAATCCTTCTAACACAGCTCTTGCACAGACAACTGTACACCTTGTTTTTTAAGAGGCCAGAACTGAGAGGTAGGAAATAGTTTCTGTGCTTCCTGCTGACTGTATTTGGTCCAGGTATCTTCCTCTGCAGGTTGGTGATGGCCCCAAGGAAAAGTGCTTTACCTATTTCTAAATGGACTTTATTTCTAAGTTGTCATTATTCTTCATCTTACGTCATATTTGGAGAATTGTAAGGTTTCTGTGACTTGGTTTCAAATTCCCAAACGCCCAATTTTTTTAGATGCCTTCAGATTGTTTACCAAACCACTCAGGCCATGGGCTGATGGAGAGAACTAATGCTGGCCATTATCTCGAAGACAAGAGCTGACCTCTTCTTCATCCATCTCCACATCATCATTGGTACAATCCTGTGACTCACCTTGGCTTTCCCAGCACTGAAATGTGGAGGCAAAGATCTTGAAGCTGCTGTTATCTTGGCTCGTGTCTGGGCCAAATTACCTAAGCAAAAAGGACAAAGAACTTCAATTGAAGGAAAAGTTTAAGTAATTGAATCATGAGTGTTTTTTTTCCTTTCATGACCCTGTATTTTAATAAATTTTAAAATGATCTGCTCTGAATTTGAAAAATTTTGCAATTCAATTACATAAATTATAGTAATTCTTTTAAAATCATAAATGAGTATTACCACCTTGCATGAGCATAAAAAAAACAAGCATCAAAAAGTATCTACAGGGGCTGGGGATATGGCCTAGTGGCAAGAGTGCTTGCCTCCTATACATGAGGCCCTGGGTTCAATTCCCCAGCACCACATATACAGAAAACGGCCAGAAGCGGCGCTGTGGCTCAAGTGGCAGAGTGCTAGCCTTGAGCAAAAAGAAGCCAGGGACAGTGCTCAGGCCCACTCAGCCCCAGGACTGGCCAAAAAAAAAAAAAAAAGTATCTACAGGAATGGAGGGAAATTACCTCAGCACGATATGGGCTGTACATGACACACCTAACACCACACTCAGCTCTTCCTCTATGATCAGAAAGAAGGTTAAGGATGCACACACTCACCACACCTATGAAACATATTAGGAGTCCTAACTAAAACAATTAGACAAGAAAAAATCACTCATATGAGAAAGGAATAAGTAATTTAAGTAAAATTATCTCTGCCACAGATGACATAATCATATAGAAAATCCTAAAGGTCCACATTTCAAAATTACTGTCATGGGGTTGGAGACATGGCTAAGTAGGTAAAGCACTAGCCCAGAAGTGAAGGTGTTATGGAGAACAAGTTTGGTCCTCGTCTCAGACCAAAAAAAGAAAAAAGAAAAGAAAACAATACTGTCAGAAGTAATAAATGAATTAAGAAAAGTTGCAGTGTCAGTGATACAAGTTAGTAGAAAAGCCAGGAGGTCGGATAAGCTGACAACCCAAAGCCTGCCTGACAAGGACAAGGAGGGAGTGAACTACAAAAGAATGAGAAAACAAGGACAAAAGAATATGGAAATAAGGACTGGACAGTCTCCTTTCTAGAAACAGAAACAAAAAGGAGAGTCACCAATCAGAAAGCCATCTGCTTCTCACTATTTAATCCGAAGCTAAGTTCTGTAATTTCAGATGGCTAAAGATCACCAAGATAGCAGACATAGGCTGAACTTCCATCTTCCTTGAGGCATATCTATTCCATGCATTCTCTTTCTTGGCTGTTTCTTTTCTAATAAACTTTACTATCATCTTTACTTATGTTTGTGTCTTTCCTGAATTCTTCTTTTGCCAGACCTAAGAATTGTGGTCGTTTTGTTGCTCCAAACTTTCTGGTAAGATATTTGGTGCATTGTCTTAGAAGCTAGAAAATAAATATCTTTTCTGAGTTGGATTCGTGGAATAGTTATTATAAGGTTTATTAAAGTAGGTAGCCAATAAAGGAGAACACCTCGTCGTATTCAGGCAGGAGAGAAAAGTTTATTCCCAAACTGCTGGCCTGTGACCAAGGTGATGCATGGTCGGAAAGAGGGGGTGACCCATGCTCGGTGCTGCCTTATTTAGGGCAGAGGAGGGGTATGTGGCCAGGTGGATTAGGATGTGACCTCAGGGAAGGGGAAAGTAACTGCCTCCAGGTATGCCAGTTACCCAGGTAACTGGATGGAGACTTAACCAGGTGTGGGGCATCTGCATGGAACCCTTCCAGGGTGGACCTTATAGTTATATCTGCATGCATAGTAACATATAAAAGTCAGTAATATTATACTGGGCACCAGTGACTCCTACCTTTAGTCCTTAGCTACCTAAGAGGCTGAGATATGAGGATCTCAATTCAAAGCCATGTTGGACAGAAAAGTCCCAGTGAGACTCTTTATCTCCAATTACTACCAAAAACACCAGAAGTGGAGCTATGTGGCTCAAGTGGTAGAGCACTAACCTTGACCACAAATGCCCTGAGTCAAACCTCAGGACTGGCACTAAAAAAAAAAAAAAAATCAGTTACATTGCTATTCACTAATAAGAAATTATCTGAAAAAGAAATTAAGAAATTCAATTCATAATAATAGTATAAAGAATGAAGACTCCAGAATAACTTTAACAAAGATAAAAAAAATCTTATGTACTAAAAAGTGTGAGACATTGCTGAGAGTGACTGAAGAGGATACAAACAAATGAAAGGACATCACAGCTCATGGACCAGGAGACTTAAGATTGAATTTTTTAATTAAAAATTCTAATAGTAAACTATTGATCTACAACTCAATACAGTCTGTGTAAAAAGCCCAAAGATATACTTTGCAAAAACAAGGGGAAAAAAAGCCCTAAAATCCATATAGAACCAGAAAATTGCCAAAACAAATCTTGAGAAAAAGCATACCTGGAGGCTTCACATTTCTGGACTTTAAAACATATTGCAGTCATATGCAGTCATATTCAATGTACACTATGTAAATTCTACTACATAACTGAAGGGTACAAATGGGAGGGGGAATAAGAGAGGAGAACAGTGGAAGATCACCAAGATGATCAAGATGCATTGTACTCCTAACCTGACCTCTTGAATTGACCTCTGGATGGAAGTACCAACCAATGAAATAAAACTGGGCCCAGAATATACCCACTATATATGATCAAATGATCCTTGACCCAGGTGCTGAACCTAACCAATGCAAAACACAAATAGTATTAGGAAACTCTCTACCTGTAAAAATGAAATTCAATCCTTATCTTACTCTATACGCAAAAAGTCAATTTAAAATATTGAAAGAGATTCCACCTCACCCCAGTAAGAATGTCCTTTATCAAGAAAACTAACAATAATAAATGTTGGAGGGGATGTGGCCAAAAGGGAACACTACTTCATTGTTGGTGGGAATGTAAACTGGTTCAGCCACTCTGTATAATGGTATGGAGATTCCTCAGAAGGCTAAATATAGAGCTCCCCTATGACCCAGCAGCCCCATTTTGGGGCATCTACCCAAAAGACCACAAATAAGAACACACTAAAGCTACCAGCACAACAATGTTCATCGCAGCACAATAAAATATGGAACCAACCCAGATGCCCCTCAGTAGATGAATGGATCAGGAATATGTGGTACATATACACAATGGAATTTTATGCCTCTATCAGAAAGAATGACATTGCCCCATTCGTAAAGAAATGGAAGGACTTGGAAAAAAAATTATACTAAGTGAAATGAGCCAGACCCAAAAAAACATGGACTCTATGGTTTCCCTCATAGGGAATGATTAGCACAGGTTTAGGCTAGTCACAGCAAAGGATCACAAGAGCCTAATAGCTATGCCCTTATGAATGCATAAGATGATGCTAAGTGAAATGAACTCCATGTTATGGAAACAAGTGTTATATCACTGTTGTAATTACTTTCAACATGCCACGTAAAACCGTAGCTTCTATTGTTGACGATCCTCTTGTATCCCCTTCCTGTGACTGTATCTTATCTGAGTACATTGGAAACTGTATATACTGATTTTAGAACTAGGGAAGTGAAACGGAATATCAAAATCGAGAGACAAAGGATAAAAAAACAAACGACTCAAAAAATAATACTTTCAAAACCATTTGGTGTAAACCAACCGAACATCTCATGGGGAGAGAGGGAAAGGGGGAGGGGGAAGGGGGGAATGAGGAAGGAGGTAACAAACAGTACAAGAAATGTACCCAAGATCTAACATATGAAATTGTAACCTCTCTGTACATCACTTTGACAATAAATAAGAAAAAAAATAGTGAAAGATACAAACATAAGATCTATAGCTATAAAACTCATAGGAGAAAACATAGAAAAAACACTTTATAACTCTTGGCAACGTTTTGGAGGATATAATGCTAAAAAATGTAGTAAAAATGTAGACCAAAAAATGGCAACAAAACCAAAATAGATAAGAGAGTATGTGAAACCAATAGCTTTTGTGTAGCAAAGGACACCACCAAGAGAACAAAGAGAAAACCTTATAAGATGGGAGAAGCATTTGCTAACCATGTATCCCATCAAAAGATATACAGAACTCCTATCATCAATAGCATGAGACAAATAAACAACACAAAAAATCCAATTAAAACATGGTCAAGGTGCTGGAATAGACATATCTCCAAAGAAGGCATACAAATCTCTAGCAGTCATATGGAAAGATGCTCAACATTGCCAGCCATCAGAGAGATTAAAGTCAAAATGATGGTGAGATGATATTTTTTATCTCATTCTTGTTAGGATGGCTGTCATAAAATTTAAAACAAAACACTAAATAATAAAACCAGAAAGGAACAAGCATTGAAGATGTGGAGAAACTGAACCTTCTGTGCTATTGGTGGAAATGGAAAATGGAATAACTGTTAGGTTTTTAAAGTAGGTAGCCGGTAAAGGAGAACGCCACGTGGTATTCAGGCAGGAGAGAAAGTTTATTACCAAACTGCTGGCCTGTGGCCAAGATGATCCATGGCTGGAGAGAAGGGAGAGAGAGAGGGCGACCCCCACCCAGCCCTGCCTTATATCTAGGGCAGGGGCAAGGGGTGTGGTCAGGTGGATTAGGATGTGACCTCAGGGAAAGGGGAGGTAACTGCCTCCAGGTCTGCAGGTTACCCAGGTAACTGGGTGGAGACTTAATGAGGTGGGGGCATCTACATGGAGCCCTCAGGGAGAGGACATTACAATAACTATTCGGAAACAATATGGAGGTTCCTCAAAAAATTAAAACTATGATCCGTAGCCCTGAAAGGACATTTAAAATAATTCTACCACATGGCCCAGCAATCTCACTTCTAACTATTTATTCAAATAAGAAGACACAGAGTTTTATTTCTACTCCAATGTTTAGTATACAATTACAACAACTCAGAGGTAGAAATTAACTAAATGTCCATCCGTGGAGGAATAAGGAAAGTGTGGTGTACGTATGTGTTGGAATATGATCTGGTTTTAGAAAAAGAAAGCTTATCTACCACAACGTATCCATGAATCTGAATGTGATTATGCTAAATAAAATAAGACAGCCACTGACCCACAAACACTGCATGATTCCACAAGATATCTGAGAGGTTATCAAACTCAGAAGGTGAGGATAGAATGGTGGTGAGCAGGGTTCGAGTAGGGAGGGAGTGGGTAGCTGCTGTGTAGAAGGCATTCGATGTCAGTCATGCAATATTGCAAGAACAATGTTCATAGAGTAAAGAGAGCGAAGTTTTCTGTAGTGTGCAGTTAAATTTTTATTAAGAAGAGTCAGATTTCAAGATATATATGTATATGTATATATGTATGTATGTATATATATGTATATATGTATATGTTTTTACTACAGAAAACATAAGATACCACAAGTCATTGGAAGAGATAAACAGGGAGGGAAAAAAATTGAAGGGAGTTCTGCTGAGAAAGAAGTTGAACATCAAAGAACCCCACTGTGAGGACTAGGAAGCTGAAACGTAGATTAAGACATAGGATCTAGTAGTGGGAAATATGTCTTTGCCTAGGTTCACAGATAAGGGTCCTATATAAAAGGCAAAGGAACAAGAGAAAAGGATGTAGGTTCATTAGTTTATGGAGAAGAGAAATATGATAGGAAAAAGAATATGAGCTAATGGCACAGCTTGAGCACTGCTAATTTGAAAATCTCCAAAGCTCCAAAATCTGAAAATGTTGAGAGCTTCTATGATACCACAAGTGGGAAATCCTCCTCCACCCCACCTAAACTTTGCTTCAGGCAAAAGCATTTTATTAGTGTTGTTGTTATTAATACTGTTTGGGGATTCGAGATTAAGCACAGATCCGTGATGTGGCAAGTTCTATCACTGAACAATGCCCCCAGCCTCATGCACAAAAATTACTTAAAATATCATATAAAATAGGGGATGGGTTATAGCTCAAAGCAGAGCACTTACCTAGGAGGTGTCAGGTCCAGGATTTGATCACCCGCAACACATGCACATTATCTATCTATCTACCTATCATCTACCTGCATACTTATCATTATCTGTCTTATGTATTATGTATGTATATATACACATACATGTGCAAATGTATATATATGCATATAAGGAAGCGGAAGGAGTATGAAATTATCTTCAGACTGGTTACCAAATTGTGTATGTGTGAAACAAATGAAGTTGTGTTTAGACTTAGGTCCCATTCTCAATACATGTACTCAGTACATGCAAATATTATCAAATCTGAAAAGTCCAAAATCAGAAACACTTCCGCTTCCAAGTGTTCTGGACAAGGATCTCTCAGCCTGGATTATTATGGTGAAGATAATGTTGTGCTGAGAATAATTTACATAGGTCTCAAAGCAGAGAGTAAAAGGCAAGACATTTTCACCAATTAATTTTCTTTGTGAACAACCAAATCACCCAAGGAAAGAAGAGGGAGAAGAAGGACTGGCAGGAGGGGGGAGGGACAGACTGACAGGCAGACCACTCTCAATCCTGCTGCTTTTCTGTCTTTGAAGGCTCAGCCTAGCTTGTCAGATTCCCCTCTCCCCTCCTGACGTACTCACCCACCCTCCACCAAACCAAGT
Organism: Perognathus longimembris pacificus; assembly: GCF_023159225.1. Lineage (NCBI taxonomy): Eukaryota > Metazoa > Chordata > Mammalia > Rodentia > Heteromyidae > Perognathus > Perognathus longimembris. The sequence continues at coordinate 52,802,301 of NC_063164.1, forward strand.
GTGTAAAGAGAGGTGTTTGCATTTTTATCTACACTGTCATTTGGTTCTGTAGCAATTTTTTTAAGTTGTCAGTGAAAAGAAATGTTATAATTTGTATATATGCGAGATGCTCAAGATTTCAAAGTTTGAGCAAGTGTAGCACAAAGATGTCCAAATGTTTCCTCTGGTGCTATCTTCAGAGGCTAAAGTGTGATTAATAGCCCAGAAAGAACCCTTTGAAGCAGGATTGGTGACATCAAAGTCGTAATCCAGGGGTGGCAGGAGCTTTAGAAGGAGGGGGAAGCATTTTCACACATTTCAAAGGATTTACAGAGTGAATAAACAATAGACCTGCAGATGTGACACACACACACACACACACACACACACACACACACACCTTTCAGAAATGTAACCTAGAAGTTTTCATTTTAATTTAAATGTAAATATAGTGTTCACACTCCTTTCAAATGGTAAGCATCTGCTGAGCCTCACCAGCACCACTTCCTGCCCAGCCTCCCTCATTACCCCCAGAGCCCTCTTGGGCTCTTGGGTCTAGGAGAACTCGCTGTGAGGTATCTGGTGCAATTCCTATCCTACCTGGGAACTAGGTTAAAGGAGTCACAGGAAATGGAGCTAGCAAGGCATCTACACATTCCCCTGGTTCCAGCTGAAAGGGAGAGACTGGAGGTCTGAAGACCAGAGCTACAACTTTGAAAAGATGATGATTTCCTGCCATCTTCCAAAGATTTTCACCTCTGGGAAAGTTCTCAGCAACTATGATGTCATCTTTAGTTGTTTTTTAAGAATTGACCCAGTCATAGGTGGGTATTTGAGAGAATCCATTCTGGACTTGAATCTCCCTCTGCTGCCCACTCTGGGCTTACAGGATTGTTGCAAGGTACTTTGGACATTCCTTGCACAACCTCTAGCTTTAATTTTCCTTCCAGACACAAGCAATAGGCCAATAAACAGATACATAATTGCAAAGCAATGTAAAAAAAAAAAAAAAAAGAAGAAGAAGAGCTGTCTGAGTCAAATGATTACAATACAAGGAGCTATAAGCAACAAAAAAATCAAACACTTCAGTTCATGCAACTAAATTGAGTCATCTGAGCCCGAGAATTAAAACCCCTATATTCCTCAGTCATCTTGGATACCAAGGGTGGAAATCACTGTTCACTGGACAATAGACTTGTGCTATTACTCCATCAACATGACCTCCTTTTGGGAAACACCTGCCAAAGCAAATGATGATTGTTCACTACAGAATCTCCCAGAAGACTCACCAACTCTTCCATAACAAGTGACACATGCCAACCACAGAGAATATGCTATGATCCTATTCCATCCATCCCGAACTTGTTCAGGAAGGCTGGGGCAGAAGAATTGTGAGTTCTAAGCCAGCCTGAGCGCTACAAACCAAACAAGCTCAAAAAACAAAGACAACCAAGGAAACAAAGAAGAAGCTACTGAGTAGAGAACTTCATTGCAATTTAGAGCAGAAAGTGTTATAATAAACTTCTACATAAAATGACACCAAAGAACAGAAGCTAAGATTTCCGGGATGGGGGGGGGGGATGAGAAAACAATGAAGACAATGCACAAGCTTGATTTTGAAGACTTAGCAACAGTTGGACAGGAAATAGATTTTATGTTGAAGACATGAGTCTTTTTTTTAAGACTCAAAATGTTCATCTGCACATTCTACAGAGAGCATTTATAAGTTAGACACACAGGAAAATTTTTCATTTTAAAATTCAATGTCTAATAATATTAAAGTACTCATTAATTTACCTTGCAAGCATTTAAAACAAAGCTTAATTTCCATCCCCTAAGACTAACTGAGGGGACAGTTTAGGAAGAAGAAATGGAGGGGGGAAAGGGAGACTGTACTAAACCTAAGTCATAGGTGGGACCTTGGATGAACGCTTTGCCCTGCTCCTCTGCTACCTTCAGATAGAATGCCTGTCCATGGTGTGGCCAAAGACAGGCGCTTTGGATCCAAGCATACTGTACCAATAAAGCCAATGTCTTGAGAAGAATGTCATGGGACAGGTAACTGTAAGCAGAGAAGTGACATTCCATATCCTAAAGACTGGAATCCCAAATAAAACACCCAGGAAGGAGAGAATAAACTACGTAATGAAGAAAAGTTTCCTCTCTCAAAGTTCTGCTCAACACATTTTATCTACTGAGGGTGAGCCAGTCACAAGATTTCCCTGACACTTATGTGTGGACATGTCTTCATTTAAGGCAGAAAGCTGGGGCTGGGGATATGGCCTAGTGGCAAGAGTGCTTGCCTCGTATACTTGAAGCCCTGGGTTCTATTCCCCAGCACCACATATACAGAAAATGGCCAGAAGTGGCGCTGTGACTCAAGTGGCAGAGTGCTAGCCTTGAGCAAAAAGAAGCCAGGGACAGTGCTCAGGCCCTGAGTCCAAGGCCCAGGACTGGCAAAAAAAAAAAGGCAGAAGGCTGCACAGGGCTTCAGAAAATGAGGTACCACTGTCTTCCCAATGTGCAGGATTGCAAGTCAGTGCTGAGAGCTATGCATGCTTCCCTCCATTCCCTCTTTATCATGAAAACACGAAGCAATGAGAAGGTCATTAGGCCTCAAATGAGGAAAATTAGGTTCTAATCTCAGTCCTGTCATTGACTTGGGCTCACTTCTACTCTGGGAACCTGTGTTATGTTTTGCATAGCAAGTTCGAATAGAAGATGAGTATGCACCATAGTGTTCTGCCAAAGGCTTATGGCACACACCCTTGGGGCTCATTTATCAGTCACATGGTATTGAGAGGGTGGAGCCTATAACAGGAAGCATCAAGAAATAGCACCCTGTCAATCAAGTACCACAAATTGGGGAAACTTGATTTTCTTTTTTTACCATGGCCAGATTTTCCATTTGCCAATGTTCTCTTCACAGCTGACTATGTCAGCCGCAAGACTCCATTTCCATGGCCTCTCTAGGTTTTCTCTTTTTTTCTATTTGCTGTAATAGGTAAGGTAAATTCGTGTAGCTCTTTCATTTTATATCTTTCATGTTTCTTAGCACAAGAGAGAGGAATATAAGTGCTCCCTCTCAATATTTCCCAGGTCAATGAATGTATGGCACTCATCTTCAGCATCTGCTTAGTGGCTATTCTCCTAGTAAAACAATGTTTCCTTTCATTTGTGTATTAGCATATATTAGCCACTTTCTAAACCTCCAGCTCTCATGTGTAGGCTTGTGATTCTTTCTTTTGCTTGCCTCTGAAAGTGCTTTCCATTTTCACATTGGCCAATGAATGACTATTTCATATCATCAGCCCCTTTATAAAAGTGCCCAATGTATAAAAGCACCCAAGTATGAATGCTTAAGGAAAACTACTTGAGGATCTAGAAAATACAGAGGAAGCTAGGCTCTTGGTGACTCATGTTTGTAATCCTAGTAATCGTAGCTACTCAGGAGGCTGAGATCTGAGTCGAAGGAAGGAAGGAAGGAAGGAAGGAACGAACGAACGAACGAACGAACGAAGGAACGAACGAAGGAACGAACGAAGGAACGAAGGAAGGAAGGAAGGAGAGAGAGGGAGGGAGGGAGGGAGGGAAGGACATAAAGACAGTGTCTATAGGAAACAAAAAATGGTGATGTGTTTTTGCTTGGCAGCATCACTCATCTGGAATAATCTATGCTACCATAGGTCTGGACACCCATACACACATTTCCTCGGTGGGAAAAATGGCTCCCGAGCTCAGGCTTTTTCTTTTTTTCTAATTTATAAAATTCCAGTGCTCATAATGGCCTCTTCTACTCAACCTTATATGTGTGATGTGTTGAAGAATAAAATTAATGTAACTTTTATTTCTTAAGTATAGACATTGATTTTTTTCTGGGAATTTGGCTTTATAGAACTTGTGATATAGTATGCAGGATAATTTTTTTAATCTTTCTAAAGTTTATTCTACAGACATTGGATGCAATTATTGTTTTTTTTCTCCTTAGAAATCACCTATTAAAATAAAGGCCAGCAAGGATTATTTATCTGATGAAGGAATTCTACAAATCTTTCAACTGTGCTGATTGCAGGGGCTGCAGCTAGTCAATGCACTTGCGTCTGAGTCCTTTCAAGTCAAATTAAGTACATTTCAATTAATACCTGCTGTTGGTATTGATTTCCAGAAATATAGAAATGACTTGGAGTTACAAGCTCCTTGAAGCCAGGCATTAAGTATCTATTTCTATTCCCAAAAATTAATTCAAAGGTTATTTCTTCAACATTTGTGAGAAGATTTGCAACGTGCCCTATATACAGCAAACATTTGAAAGTTTACTGAGACAGCACAACGTACCAGAACAACACACCAGACCGTGACTGTCCTTGCCTGCTAAATGCGGATGGCTCTACCTTCTCTTGCCAAACTTATTATCAGAGCCTTCACTGGAAGACTACATACTGCTTATCATCCTGAGGAAATAAGTGACTGCGAACCATGAGTCATAACTCTAAATGTAATAAACTTCTGATTTAAATATTTCTGGGCAATGTCTCATCAAAGCCAAAGATGTCTTTAGTGATGAATGCAACACTGAAAACTACCCACAGATCTAATTAACATAAAGCCTTTAACTCCACATTGGATTGTAAACTCCTTGGGGGCATGTACCAAATCTGTTCTACTTTCCAATACACATCTACTGCTTAACACTATATACCTACCATATAGTAAATGCTCAATAAGTATGTGAATGCTAATGAGTAAATGAACCATGGGGCACTGAATTTTTATTTAACCAGACATCCAGAGTACTCTGCCGCAGGCCATAACTCATGTCACTTCCCTCCACATGGCCTGCTTTTAGGTGGGTCCTGACCATGCCATGATCTTTTCCCTATTACAGACTCTGCTCAAGCTATTGGATGCCTGGATTATAGAAGGCAGCAGTGAATTCTGGGGTAGAACTGCCTGGAGTTTGTTTCTGCTCTGCTACTTGTTAGAAGACTTGGGTGACTTACACATCTACTTAGTGTCTGAATTACACCATCAAGGCAGCTCCAGGAACATTTACAGAGCTTAGGGAATAAACTGTCCCTGTTAAATTTATCATTAATTCCAAGTATCATTAATACACTGGTGGGGGAAGACACTGGAGGCCATGGTGCAAGGGATTTGATGGGAGCCAGGAGAAGCTTCTAGAAGGCCTGATTAGCCAAGGAGGTCTGGTTGAAGTTAAGCCACTGGGCTCAACTTAGTGATCATTTTTATGGCATATATTTTGAGACTGGTAAAAGCACTATTCGTGAAGCATTCTAATAAAATAGTTATACAGAATAGCCAATATTCTATTGCTTATAAATGGGCATGATTCTAGGCTAGGATGGTTGGATGGTTAGGGAAAAAGAATAAATAAGTTGAACTTAAGGTTTGAGGGTTTATTTTATTCTTTCCTCATAATCTTAAAATATTATTTCTAAAATAGAAAATGTAAATCACAAATGAGAGAAAGAAGGGAGAGAAGGGGAAAAGTGGGAAGGAAAGGAGAGGAATGGAAGAGAAAGGAAAAAAGGACAGGATAGAATAGAGAAGGAAAGGAAAAGAAGAGGAGAGTTTGAGCAGAGAGGAGAGAGGGGAACAAGAGAGAATCCATAGTAGTAAGCAATATTATTTATTTACTGCTTTATTTTTGTAACCAGTGATGAAAGAAAAAAATACAGAGATCTACTGCTTTTTTTCCCTATTTGTCATTCTCCTATGGATGAGCAAATAATACTAACTACAAATATTCACTGGGTTTTCCCATGTAGTAAAAAACTATGCCAAGTGCTAAAAATTAACTACTTTATACAATCACCCTGGGAGCCATGCCAGCAGCCACAAAGAAAGGAAAATGAGGCAAGGAATGTTCAAGCCTCACAGTTAAGGTCAGTCCCCAGTGCAGTAGCTCCCAGAAAGCGCCCCCAAGATGCCCTAATTACACCATGATTATTTCAAGAATTTTGATAGGATACTGAGTGATGTATGGGGTTGCTGTTTGGACAAACACATTGAACCCCAAGATGATATCTGGGTGTTTTTGGTCCTTTACACACAGAAAAACTCAGCCAAATAGCAGCTCTATTGATCATCCAGCAATCACTGTAGCAGCTAACCCATACCTAATCGTCTGGAAGGGTTGGGTTGGTCTTGCTTTGTTTTTAAATAACTTGAACTTGCTTTGTTTTTAAATAACTTGAACTGCCCTTACAAAACACAAAGAATGGAATGGCTCTACTAAAGACCTTCATAAGATCTAGCCCTTGCTCCAGCCTTCAACTCTCAATTTCAGTGGAGCAGCGTTTAATTTAGTTTTTGTAAATCTCAAATGTGCAAGCCAGTAAAATTCACAATTGTAACTCCATGCAGCTGTGGTTTACAGCTCCTCTGCACAACACATCGGCACCAAAGCAAAATGATGAACTTTATAGGCTGCTAACATATGGGCCAGTCTGTTAGAAGCTGGTCTTGTGTTCTAAAGAGAAAAATACGGTTTCTATTAACATGATTCAAATTCCTGGGGTTAAAAAAAGGTTAAGTTTTGATCCATCTTTAAGTACAGAGATTATAACTATAATAGCTTTGTTTCTAATCTATTTGATTTAAAGTACCTGAGTTTATCACTTAGTAATGGGGAGAATGACCTGCAAATTCCATTATAAAGGATTTTATAGTGGGATGAGTTAATAAATTATAAGAGACTTTGAGACCTTTTCTACAACAGGAGCTCCTGAAATCTGAATTGAATATGGAAAGAACTTTTGATCTTAAATAGGACTATTTTTTTCCTTTTCTATGAATGAGAATACTGGCAGAGAAATGCAGAATTTATTTTTCTCATATTTGTCACCATTTGAAAAGACAAGGCTGGGCTGGGAATATGGCCTAGTGGCAAGAGCTCTTGCCTCCTACACATGAAGCTCTTGGTTTGATTCCCCAGCACCACATATATGGAAAACGGCCAGAAGGGGCGCTGTGGCTCAGGTGGCAGAATACTAGCCTTGAGCGGGAAGAAGCCAGGGACAGTGCTCAGGCCCTGAGTCCAAGGCCCAGGACTGGCCAAAAAAAAAAAAAAAAAAAAAAAAAAAGAAGAGACAAGGCTGCTGTATTTTATGTACTTGGTAGGATCATTAAAGAAATCAAACACAATGGCCTAAATGGACCTGCCATTTAACTTAGAACTAGGATATTGAAAGGGAATACCAAAATCGAGAGACACAGGGTAAAAAAAGATAAACAACTACAAAAGCAATACTTGCAAAACTGTTTGGTGTAAATGAACTGAACAACTCATGGGGGGGAAAGGGAAAGGGGGAGGGGGGAGGGGGGGAATGAGGGACGAGGTAACAAACAGTACAAGAAATGTATCCAATGCCTAATGTATGAAACTGTAACCTCTCTGTACATCAGTTTGATAATAAAATAAAATAAAATAAAATGCACATGCCAAGCACCAGTGGCCCATGTCTGTAACCCTAGTTACTCAGGAGGTTGAGATCTGCTTGGTTTGAGACTGACCCACAGAAAAGTCTGCTAGACTCCATCTCTTAAACAAAAGCCAGGCTAGAGGCATAGTTCACATGGTAGAATGACAGCTATGAACCAAAAAGCCAGGTGAAATCATAGGGCCTAGAGTTCAAACGCCAGTACACAATACATAAACGATAGATAGATGGATAGATGGACATATCAGATATGTAGATAGGTAGGTAAATAGATGATAGACAGACAGACAGATAGACAGATAGCCCATTCACTTTCATATGTACGAGCTATGCAGGAGCTATGCAAGCATGCTGAAGAAAGACCAGCATGAGGTAGCTTCACAGTAGATAACTAACTTTCCCAGCATTATTAAAATTTGTTTTAGTTTTTCTTTGTCTCAATGACACAGCAATGCCAGGCACTAGATCTAAGCCAGGAAAAGATAGGAACTTGTGAGAACAGATTCTGGCACTGGAAAACAGTTCTAGATGAAAAGACTTTGGAAGGAAACCCCAGGCTCTGCAGTACCTAATTCTTGTGCTAGATCAGCAGATGCCATTGGACCTTAGTTGGCAGGTTGTTCTCACAAATGGATCTTAAAGTTTTTTGAAAGCCCTGTGAATACATGAGAGCTGTCTCAGTATTTCTACAGTAACAATGTCTACTGGAATTTCACAGTCAATATCTACCTCAGTTCTGGCCACGAAAGGGCTCTAGTTATCTCACATCCTAGTACTCCATGAAGCTCTTCAGAGGAAAAGAAAATTGCTCCATATAGAAAATACAAGACTCTTCTATAGTTGCAAAGTGAGCCATGGAAAGTGGTGAAGAATGGAACCCTATAAATCCAGGATCATCTCTCTCATGCACTGAGCAAAGGTTTGAGATTCTCACTACACAATAAATAATTACTTCATTAAGAAAATGAATCTACAGTATCAGTCTTCCTTATCATCTGGCTTTATTTTCTTCAGGATGACCATTTAAGAGGGGTACCTTATATTTCCGACTTTCTTTCTTTCATTCCTTCTTTTTTTCTTCTTTCACTGGTAGTCCCAGAGTTTGAACTCAGGACCCCAAATGTGCTAGGCAAGTGCTCTACCACTGGAGCTACAGCTCCAGTCCATACATTGGAAATCAGGAGAAAGGCACTTTTGGTGCCACAGTAGTCATACTGTGTTCACAAACACATGAGATGTGGCTAGTCTGACCTGAAGATCCTTTTTTTTTCTTTTTTTATATCTGAGGATGCTTTAAGTGTAAAGCACATCCCAGATTCTTCAAAAAGTACAAAAAAGTAAAATACCTCAATTTTTATTACATGCTAAAGGATAATATTCTAATATATGTGTTGAGGACATAGTATTGAATGATTTCACTTATTTCTTTCTACTTGTTTCATTGGAGCTTATGGGCATACTGATGGGTGAATTTCTTTAAGATTCTCTAGAGAAAGTCAACTGAGAAATTTCAGACCATCATGTCTAAGACAACATTTGGGCTAAAGACTGTCATTGGTCCATCTAATCTGGAGGGTTTTCCTAATGCAAGCCCCCCTTTCAGGTGTGCAAGCTGGCCAACACTCTAAACCAAACCTACCAAACATCTGCCCAGGTAGATCCTAGCCTGCCTTCTGACTTCCTCTCCAGGTCTCTTTATTCCACTACCTGACAGACTAGGAAAAATCATAATTTTAAAAGAAAGGAAACATTCAAGCTACTTATGTCTGAACAGAAAAAAAACAACCTTGTAATTCTCTAATTGGAGACTATAAAGGCCTTTGGTAGTAGAAGGGATCAATGGGAATTTCAAGAGATCTCTACCTCCACCCACCTCCAACCACCACCCACACTTGCCCTCATCAAACCTCATGAAGAAAATCAAATTCTTCTTGAGAAGGGTTGGACACCCTTGACAAACTAAGGAAAAGCCAGGGGAAATGTAGTTTCTCCTATAGATGGCTTTTGTCTCTTCAACTCTTTTTTTTTTTTTTTTTTTTTTTTGGCCAGCCCTGTGCCTTGGACTCGGGGCCTGAGCACTGTCCCTGGCTTCCTTTTGCTCAAGGCTAGCACTCTGCCACTTGAGCCACAGCGCCACTTCTGGCCGTTTTCTGTATATGTGGTGCTGGGGAAATCGAACCCAGGGCCTCATGTATACGAGGCAAGCTCTCTTGCCACTAGGCCATATCCCCAGCCCCTCGACTCTTTATATCTTGCTCTAATGGGTTCAAAACTATGAGCTCCTAGGGGCTGGGAATATGGCCTAGTGGCAAGAGTGCTCGACTCATATACATGAAGCCCTGGGTTCGATTCCCGAGCACCACATATACAGAAAATGGCCAGAAGTGGCGCTGTGGCTCAAGTGGCAGAGTGCTAGCCTTGAGCAAAAAGAAGCCAGGGACAGTGCTCAGGCCCTGAGTTCAAGGCCCAGGACTGGCCAAAAAAACAAAAAACAAACCAAAAAAAACCCAAACTATGAGCTCCTGAGTCAAATTTCTAGCCAGATTTCTGAGCAAGAAGGTAGGCTGTTCACTCCTGTCCACCAGTTTGGTACTTCAGGGCAAATGATCATTTTCAGTTTCCAGAAGTACCTGCAGTCTCTTCTGCCCTCCCCCAGCATACCATACACAAGGTTCTGCAGACTAAGTCTATGGAGTTCAGACTAGAGCTCCTTCTGAAGTTCATGGCTTGCTAAAATAGACCTTGGGCCCTGCTGAACTTGAGGCCAGCACCATAAATCACAGGCAACCTACATTTTTGATAGGCGTCAAGTGCTCCCATCAGGAAATGCCATTCACAGATTGCTCTTGGGCTCAGCTGAGCACTGGTGTTCCAGCTCCTTTCTAAAAGCTGGAAAAAAAGAATCAACCAAATGGATGGAATCTCTATTCTCAGGGACTCATATTTCAGGCTCTCCAGAACTACACCCAACTCAGAATTTCTGGAGGTGATGCTAGGTTTGAGTTATGAACAAAAAATTGAGAGGCAAGAGAGTGTGGGTGGGGGGATGGAAGGGGAGGGAGTCATTCTAGAAATCAGAACTGGCATGAAACCAGCAGCTTGCAGTAGGGGTACAACTATATGCTCTGCATATAAATAAAGTACAAGGCAGACTCTCTGCCTTCATGGAGCTTATCATATAGGCAGACAGGTTGGTCTCATGAGACATAACTAACTGTTCAGTGAGGTATACAAGTGCTGATTTGCATAGCTCCAAGTGTTAGGTTGATGGAGATGAGGAACTCACATAGTTAAGAGATCCTTGGTGACACTGCCCCTTTCCTGAGACAAGAATCTGACTGTCACCCATTCTCTGCTTCCAGCATGAGGTCTGCAGACCTCACCTGACCTTTGTCTTCCACAGTAATGAAGTGAAGGGTGTTTCCTTTCATTAGAGTATGTTGGTGATCATGAAGAGTTTGGTCAATGCTAGGAAAATTGCACATCCATCTGTAGAAGACTGAAACTGGATCCTTGTCTGTCACCTTCCATAGAAGGGGTGACATTGATCAAGATACACTGTATTCATAAACTGACCTGAGACAATTGCCGAAAGATAATAATCAGCTGGCTCATCAAGCTTGTTGGCTTTCATTGTATGTTGGACACACCCAGACTATATTAATACAAAAATGCCACAGGTGACAATAACACATTTAGTCATTTTTTTTAAATGGTGATTCATTACCAGACTCAGAAATAACACAGAAGGCCAAGAAGGTTGGGGAGGTAGAGCACAGACCCTTTTCTGCCCTACAAGCCAAACATATAAGGCCTACCCCAAGCCAAAGACACTGGGATTCTTTATCCTTTTGGCCCAGATGAAAGTAATCTGAACTCTCTTGGGATAGCACATTGGCCATGACAAGATCACCTTATCAAGGCCTTCTGAACCTTCCACATGACCAGGCCATTCAAATGCAGGTGTGTGATTCTTTGCATACTCAGGCTGAGGTCTTGGCTGCCCCTCCTTGGTGATGCCCCAGTAAAGCCAATGTTAACCCTGAATGAACCATTGGCTCTTAGTTCATGAATAAGCCTCTATACTTGCCTACTCTTGGTTAATCTCCAGTCACCCTTTCCCATGCCACAGTCCTTAATTATCCTCAGGAAGATGGATTTAAGACTCTCCCATTTCCTTACCTTATGAATAAATTCTCTTTTTCTAACTTCAACTTCAGTGATTGGCATATATGCTGTAGGCAAAATGGGCCTGGTTCAGTAGCATTAATAGCAAGATCCTAAACTTTCCCAACCTCCATCCCATTACTCAAAAAGAGCATGTTTCATCCTTCAAACATGCACATGCTGAAGTTCTAACCCCCAAGATCCTCAGCATATGACTGTAGTATTTAGAAACAGGGTTTTTACAAATAAGTAATTAGTGTGAAGTAGGTAGGTCTCTAATTTCACTGGTGCCTTTATTTAAAAAAAAAAAAAAGGTTGGGAATTGGTGGCTCACACATGTAATCCTAGCTACTCAGGAGACTGAGATCTGAGGATTGTGGTTCAAAGCCAGCCCAGGGCGGGGGGTGGGGGTGGGGGGGAGGTGGAAGTGGTGGTGGTGGTGGTGGTGGTGGTGGTGGTGGTGGTGGTGCTGGGAATAGGCCTAGTGGTAAAGTGCTTGCCTCACATACATGAAACCCTGGGTTCAATTCCTCAGCACCACATATATAGAAAAAGCCAGAAGTAACACTGTGGCTAGAGTGCTAGCCTTGAACAAGAAGAAGCCAGTGACAGTGCTCAGGCCCTGAGTTCAAGTCCCAAGGACTGGCAAAAAAAAAAAAAGGAGGGGGGGAAGCCAGCCAGGGCAGAAAAGTCTCCATGAGACTCTTATCTCCAATTAACCAAAACCAGAAAAGCCAGAAGTGATGCTGTGGCTCAAATGGTAGGATGCAAGCCTTGAGCACAAAGAGGCTCAGCCAGAGAAAAGGCCTACCAGGGATTGTTTGAGACTCTGAGTACAAGGTGGTCAACTAACAAGATTTTTTTTTTTTTTTTTTTTGTCAGTCGTAGGGCTTATACTCAGGGCCTAGGCACTGTCCCTGAGCTCTTCAGCTCAAGGCTAGTGCTCTACCACTTGAGCCACAGCACCACTTCCACTAACAAGATTTTAAGAAAACAAAATTTAAAAAACAAAATAAAAATCCTACCCTTCTAGGGCCCACCTTGTAATCAAAGAAGACAATCAATTAATAAAATAAATTACTAAAATTTTGCTTATATAAGGTAATTGTGAGTGTTGAGAAAAATATAAAACAGGAATGAAAATATAAAACATTGACTATGTTGAAATTTTAGATAACCTAGCCAAAATCTCTTAAAGTAGATTTTAAGAAAATACCTAAAAGAAGAGAAGACAGTATCGATGAACATGTTTTGGGTGAAAATGTTCCAGATACAGGTAACAGCGAGGGACCTGCATAAAACCATGCTAGGATCATATTTAGCTGTGAAAGATTAGGAGCTTCCCATATTCCAAGTTCTGTTACAAGCAAAGATAACTCCAGTCTCCGCTCCCAAGCAACATTGTATTAGAAGTGCTAGACAGTAAATAAGGCAAGGATCAAAATATATATTTTTAATCTAGGATTGGAATAGAAGCATAAAAGGTTCTCATTCACAGAAAACATAATTGTCCTTAGAGAAAACCTTCAAGTAATCTATAAAAACAAAAAATGAAAAGTTTATCAAGGATATGGCATGAGGTCAACATACAAAATAATCTTTCTAAGCCAGGCACTGGGGATTTATGCCTGTAACCCTAGCCACTCAGGAGGCTGCGATCCGAAGATCACAGTTCAAAGCCAGGCTAACCAGGAAAATCTGTGAGATTCTTATCTTCATTAAAGTACCAAAAATAAAAGCCAAAAGTGGAGCTATGGCTCAAGTCGTAGAAAGCTAGCCTTGACCAAATGAAGCTTAGGAACAGTGTCCAGGCCCTCAGTTCAAGCCCTGTGAGTAGTGCACTTGTGTGCGTGCACATGCACACACACACACACACACCAATTATCTTTCTACATATTGGTAAAGAACAATTGGAGGTATAAATAAATTTACATAAGTTACAAAAATTGGAATATTTAGGCATGATTCTAACAAAAGATATACCATCTGTATGCTGAAAACCACAAAACACCAAATGAAGAAATCAAAGAAGACTCAAGTCATTATACACACCATGTTCATGGATTGGAAAACTCAACATAGCTAAGATATCAATTCTTACAGACCTATCTGATCTATATACTTCATGCAATTATAGTAAAAAATCCCAGCAGAGGCCTAGCAGAGTAGTTCCAGAGGTAGAGCACTTGCCTTACTAATGTGAGTTCCCCAGTTCAAACTGCAGGACCACCACCAAAATAATAATAACCTCACAGAATTTTTTAAAGATACAGATAACTTGAAAATTTAAATTTACAATGTATATGTAAACTCAAAGGAACTGGAGCAACTGAAACCATTTTTAAAAAAGATTAAGCCAGGCACTGCTGGCTCACACCTATAAGCATAGCTACTCAGGAGGCTGAGATCTGAAGATTGCAGTTCAAAGCCAGTCTAGTCAGGAAAGTGTGTGAGACTCTTATCTCCAATTAATCATAGACAACCAGAAGTGGAGCTGTGGTTCAAAGTGGTAGAGCACTAGCTTTGAGAAAAGGGCAGTATTCAGGCCCTGAGCTCAAGCCCCATGACCAAAAAACAAAAACAAAGCAAGCAAACAAACAAACAAACAAAAAAAAAACATTAAAGGGGAAGGAGCAACACTACCTACCAAGACTTGCAGTAAAGCTGTAATAGTCAGGGAGTGGTGGAAGAAATGCTGTGGGAGTGGTAAATAAATGGTGGTTTCATAGATCAAAGAAACAGGCTGGCGTATAAGAAACAACTGATTTTTCATAAAGGTGCAAAAGCAATTCAATGGAGAAGGAATAGTTACTTTAAGAAGTGGATTTTAAACAACTGAACATCCCTGAGGGGGAGAAATAAACTGCAACTTCAACCTTTAATTAAAAAAAAATAATTCAAACAGGACTGTAGATCTAGAGCGACAATGTAAAAATATTTGTTCAGCATCTGTTTACACACAGATATCCACACAGACTCCCTGGCTACACCCTAGCTCTCACTAGTCAGTCTTTACCACCCTTACTCAAATTTCCCTTTCATCCTGGAGCCCACCCTGACTGCCTGTGGCAGCTCAGATCACCCCCTGCTCAGTAGCCAGTCATCCCTTTCCCCTCTTGCTTCCTTCTTAGACGCCCCCTCCTGCTTTGAGAGCCTTTCCTCTGAGCCCTCTCCAAGTGACCACCCACTCACTGCTCTCTGCCTTCCAGTGCGGCACACCCAGGGTTAGCCTACCTCTTCACTCCCAGACTGATCAGTTTCCTCCATGCTATTTTCTTCTCAGAATCCTATCTTCAGTAAAAGATGCTTTTCCTCATACTGAACAATGTGATTTCCCTTTTTCTTCTGTTTTTACTTGTATCAACCTAGTGATTTTATTGGTCCATGTATGAATTTACAAACCTATTCCAGATTTACATTTTGTCATTCTTGATATATTTTTGGATTTGGCATTCATTTGTCACTGATTGCTCTGGCTGGGACTTTCTTCTATTCCATTTAGCAGACACCTAACACAGCACCATGGCTCTACTGATGCAAATACAGAATTATTTGTTGACTGGCATGCATGCTCCAATTAAACAAAAAGAAGCAGGCCTCATATAGTTCATTTCTCCAGGGCTCCCCTGGGACCAGCTCACCTGAGTCTCCCTTTCATGAAGAACCAGGCACTATCCGCATCTGTGACCTTGAAACTTTGTCACTTAGCTCCAGGTCATTCTCCAGACTCATTTGCTACACTGCCAGGCTAGAGGAACAACTGTGAATGAAAAATGATGATGACAGAAGGCACTCTCTTATGGCATAATGCCATTAACTTTGGGAGCTACAGAATCAAGAACAGACCAGTGACATCAAGGATTCCAGCAGTGAAGGTGTTCAAGTATTTCTAAAATACTATAAGATGGGGCTCATTTTGTTCCCACAGCCAGACAAAAAGGGGAGCAAATATAAAGGAAGACTTTACTGTTGATTTCCCCTGCCAATCAAATTCTAAAGGTGAGTGAGATCTAAGAGACCATGGAGAGAAAGCAATGGAGGCACAGCTCAGTTCTAGGTTGAGAAGAAAAGCCAAACTTTGAGACCCAGGCCATGTTCCCCCTCATCAAGCTCTTTCCATCCCCCCCACTCCCCACCTCAAGTTTCTCCCATGTTCCCAATCTACTTTCAAACCTAGATATTTCTTGAAAGCCTGAAATCATGATTCAAGTTCTCGATTTTCCAAGTTCTTTTTGAAACTTCTCTTATCCTATCCTCTGAGCTTTTTAAACATCTTTTGCTTACTAATATCAAGTAGAACATTCTCCAGACAGGAAAACTATCCTAGGAAACCTTGTTACAACATTTTTCCTTTTATTCTTATTTATTTATTTATTGTTGTTGTTCCACTTCCAGGGCTTAAACTCAAGTCCTGGACACTGTGCTTCAGTTGTTTTTTGTTTTTCTCAAGGCTAACATTTGAGCCACAACTCCATGTCTGGCATTTTTGGGTGGTTAATTGGAGATAAGAGTCTCACAGACTTTCCTGTCTAAGCTGGCTTTGAACCTTGATCCTCAGATGTCAGCCTCCTGAGAAGCAAGGATTACAGAGTCACTGCTCCCCACCCTGCTCATCTTTCCTTTTTTATTTATGACATCTTTCCTTTTTTATTTATGACATCTTTCCTTTTTTTTCTTTTTTTTTTGCTTAGAGAATCTAGTCAAAAAGTGCTTGTAGTGTTACTAGTAAGAGTAGTATTAGGTATTCATTGGAACTTTGCACAATTCTCTCTCTGTGTATAAAGTATTTTAGAGAATATTTTACATGGAACATATACTCAATAAATGTGCACTGCCATTTAAAAAAAATGAGTAGTATTAGGAAGTAGTAAAGCCAAATTTCTACCCATAAAGTCTTCTGAGAATTCTCGGTCAATAGGAAGAGTTTACCACTTATGATGAAGAAACATGGGCAAGAAACAGGAAAATGCCACTCTGATCCTAGCTCTGCTTTTATGTTTATTATTCCCTCTATACTATAATTGGATGTGCAATAATGCCCCCCCTTATGGCCCATGTGCTCATGGTTGGGTCCTTAGTTTGACACTACTGGGAACCTTTAAGAGATGGAGCCTCATAAGAGGTTTCAGGTCATTGGGAGACACCATCAAAGAGGACTATGGGACCCCATCTCTTTTACTTCTAAGTTGTGAGAGGAGCAGGATTATACCTACACACACACACACACACACACACACACACACACACACACATACACACACACTCTATGATATGCCATGCCAGGCCTAAAGCAAGAGGACCGACTGATTTATGGACTGAAATCTCAAAACAATAAGACAAAATAAACCTTTCCTTTTTATACTTTGATTCCCCCAGGTATTTGTTATAGTAACGGAAAGCTGATCAACACAGTTATATTCACACACTGAGACTGATGCTCAACACTCTGATAAATAACAAATCACATCCCAATACTTTTTCTTTTGTCTTTTTATTTTAATATGTGTGTACCAGTCCTGGGACTTGAACTCAGGGCCTGAGTCGAGCTTTTGTGCTCAATGCTAGCACTCTACCACTTTGAGCCACAGCTCTACTTCCAGGTTTTTTGTTGGTGGTGGTGGTTAATTGGAGATAAGAGTCTCACAGACTTTCTTGCCCAGGTTGGCTTTGAACTGCAACCCTCAGATCTGAGCCTCCTGAGAGGCTAGGATTACGGGCATGAGCCACCAGTACCTGGCTCCAGCACTTCTTTTCAATATCCACTAACGAAGGATATGTTATCTGCCCTGCAATTTAGAGAGGAGGCTAATTTTGAAAGCACAGGGAAATCAGCCTGGTACCCTATGGTACTTGGTTTTGAAAGCAAAGGACAGTAGGAGTTTAGCTACCAGGAAACCTTAACTTATCTGGAATGACTACTTAAATGAAATTAAAATTTATGGAGTCTTCCTTACCTTTTGGGGAAAACAAACCTATGTCACAGTGAAATAGAATGCACATACAGACAAATATGGAAAACATCCATGTGTACCATTGATATAAAGTTAACATACTTATAACCAGCATTGTCACAGACGAAGAGCCTAGGAGTTGTTGTTTTTTCATTCTTTCTCCTTTATTGGTAGTACTGAAGTTTGAACTCAGGGCTTTGAACTTTCTGGGCAGGCACGCTACCATTTGAATCACACTTCTAGCCTGATTTTTCACTTGTTATTTTTTTTTAGGACAGGGTCAAACCTAGGCATACATACAAATGAGGCATGATCTGCCTACCTTACATTTTCTATAGCTACTGGGATCATGAGCATCCACTCCCATATCCAGCTTCCCTCCACTGAGGCAGAGAGCATCTGAGGGTATTTTCTGCATAAGGCCTGGCATAGAACCATGATTCTTCCAGCCTCTGGCTCTTTGAGGAGCTTCTTAGCAAACATCCTTTCCTCTCCTCTCTTCTCAAAATTGAAAAGTCCAAACCTGGTCCTCTTTTCAAGTTTTGGAAAACAGCCCCTAAGGCTTTCTAACTTTGCTCTTTTACCTTACTCCATGTAGCTCATTCCCCAAAGGGGCTTATAAAGTAATTGCCCATAATATAAATCTATGGTCACTGAACTAGGCTCCAACTTGATTTTAATAAAACAATTGCATAAGGATTTTGCTAGGTTTGCCTGGGGAAAATGGTTCCTTCCCCATGGTTCTTCTTGGGTGCTCCCGGGCCCCTTCCCTAGAAGTCTCTGTTGGGGATTCATCTTGGCCTTAAGGGCAGAAGGGCAAGGAGAGCGCTCCCGAGATGCTGCCCTTCCCCCAGCCCGGGGGCAGTGTGGAAGTGAGCCACACCTATCTCCTTCTGGGTCCAGAACCAGAAGGGGTAGCTTTGAGACCATCCCCCACCTTGCACCAGCGAGCACATGTGCTCTCCTTTCTCGGGCTTTGCCCAGAGGGCAGTACTATGGGAAGTGACGTTAGCCCATGAGAGAGATCCTTGGGAGCTGCTCTTGGATGGACAAGCTCGCCAGCCTATCACCAGCTCATGCTCAATCCTCATCATCAATACTATATTACTGTGAGCCCCTTCCGATTAAATTGGATTGCTCTCCGAAGCGTCTCTGAGATCCGTCTGCGCCTGGCTTCCTTGGTGGGTAAGGAGGGAAGAAAAGGGGATCTCGTTTGGCCACGTGCACCTTTGGCTAGCCCATGTCCCTTTGCTCCACCTTGGCCACCTGCTGGTCAGGCGCCCAGGGGAGAGGGTGAAAAGGGGAGCACTGATAAGGGAGTAAGTTTAGCATCCCTGCACCAGGGGAGGTAAATCTAGCCCGGCAATTGGCACCCAATGTAGGGCTCGAGCCCGCGGGAGGGAGTCCGGCAGCTATCGGCAAGCCCTAAGGGAATTGGAGTAGAGTCTCGGGACACTTGGTTCTCCCATCAGGTCAGCAAAGACAATGGGACAGATTCAGAGTAGGTGGAATAATTCGCCCCTCATTGATTAGGGCGAGAATTGGAAGGCAAGGAAGCAGAGTTGGGAGAGGAACTCCCACTTGTGACCTTCCAAGCTATCAAGACCCTTAAGGCCTGCTTTTCCTTGGACCCAGGGGAGAGTCCCTAGACTCAGGAGAGGGCAGCAGGGGGGAATTTTGATCTGGAGAGGGCGATGCCCCACTCTAAGGGGCTCAGGGACGAGTGTGAGCCTGATCTCCAGGACCCCGGACTAGCTACCATGGCCCCGAGGCACGTGGCGGGAGAACAATGTGCTCAGGGGCCCCTGCCGGCTCGCTACCCCTCCCCCACTGGAGGCCTGGCTCGGCTCCATACATATGCAGATTTAAGGAGCCCGGCTGAGCAGCAGCAGCAGCCCAGTAGCTGCAGCAGCATGCATTCACCCAGCTCAGACGACTCAGCAAATCTCAACCTGGTAGCCATCTCAGCCTCGTGGCGGCCCCAGGAGATACAAGATTTCAAAGAATTCAGGAGAATAGTCCTCGAGGGAGGGGGACCAAACACCCGCTGGGGGGAAAGCCTACTCGAGGGCGTGGCCCACTGGTTTTCTACCGGTCAGGAGTGGAGAAGCCTGTCTCCGTCACTGCTTGATAGAACAATGTATGAGGAGTGGTGTTCCCTTTTCAGATATGAGTGCTATGCTCAGGCGGAGAGAAATCAGGCCACCGATCCAATCCCCATAACCTTTGGCATGCTGTTTGGGTCCACCCGCCCCCAACGGGCTGCCTTCCCTGTCCCCTACTGAGAGCAGATACAGGCTGTGGGGCTGGCCGCATGGCGTGGCTTGTGAGAGGGGTCCCTAGAGACCCCGGCAGTAAAAGCTACCCAAGGGACCAATGAGAGTCTTGCTGCCTTCATTGGCCGAGTGAGGGACAATCTCCACCAACAGTTTCCTGGGTCCCAGGTAAATCAGTTTCTAAGGACCCTGGTGTGGGAAGGGATGACATCAGAATGCAGATTGACTTGTGCAGAAGTAAAGGAGAGATCTGTGGACAGCTGGATTTATGCTTGTCAGGGCATCAGTGCACGAGCCCGCCAGGCGCAGCCGCTGACCACTCTGCTTACTGAGGAGCCCGCCCCTGCCCCCACTGGTGAGGTAAGCAGGGAGCGCTGTTACCAATGTGGTGGCCGGGGCCACTTCAAGAGGGAGTGTCCTTCTGGTCTTGTAAGATCTGGTGCCTTGAGAGGACAGCCCTCTGACTGGGCCAAGGAGCTACCCACAAAACCTTGCCCCCACTGCAAAAAGGAATTTCATTGGCGAAAGGATTCTAAGTCCAGATTTGATGCTAAGGGGAGGCCTTTAAACTAGTAGTGGGGCGCCCTCCAGCCAGGGATGGTGCTCAGGCCCTGAGTCCAAGGCCCAGGACTGGCCAAAAAAAAAAAAAAAAAAACATAAAGAAGGAGGGGGTGCCTCAGTGGTGGGACTTAATCCCCAAACCCCAGACCTTGGGGGTGGGAGGCATAGGTGATAGTGAGACAACCAGGAACTGGCTTCCCTGGGATGACATGGACGGTGGAATAGTGCATCCCCTGATAATGACAGGCTTACCAGATAACCTGATAGGACAGGATATCTTGGGAAAAGTTGAGGCCTCGATCATCACAGGCCAGGGCCTGTCGGGTGGCCCTACTGGCTGCCCAAGAGCGCCTCCCTCCAAGGCCTCAGGGCAGAAGGCTCCTGTTTCTTCTACAGGGCCTCACCCCCAATTCTAAGGGCCACTGTTCCTACCATCCCTGCCATTCGATGGCTTCCGGGTCCCCCAGTGTGGGTGGAACAGTGGCCACTTCCCTCAAACAAGCTAGAAAGATTAAAGGAAATAATATCAGAACAACTGTCCCTACAGCATATTAGACCTTCGCTGAGCCCTTGGAACAGCCCTGTATTTGTTGTACAAAAGGCCTCAGGTAAATGGAGGATGGTACAGGACCTAAGAAAAATTAATGAGCGGATAATCCCCACTGGCACCCCTTTACGGGGGCTGCCATGGATCCCCTCCATTCCTCAGGATAGGAATTTCATTATAATTGACATCAAGGACTGTTTCTTTTCCATTCTCCTTGACCCCCAGGACTGTAAAAAGTTCACTTTCTCCGTGCCCTTGGTTAACTACCAGGGACCAGACCAGAGGTATGAGTGGGTAGTCTTACCTCAGGGCATGGCTAATAGTCCTGCCTTCTGCCAACATTATGTGTCACAAGTTCTTCAACCTCTTAGGAGCCAGTCAGATATTATTTTATATGTCTATATGGAAGACATCATTATTGGAGCAGCAGATGTCCAAGTACTAGACACTGCCTATAGCAAGCTACAAACACTCCTACAAAGAGGCGGACTGCATATAGCCAGTGACAAGGTTCAGAAAGTATACCCCTTTAAGATCTTGGGGGGAGAACTTAAACTAGACTCTGTGTGCCCCCTTAAGCCCCAGTTATCCTTCCAGTCATCTTATACTCTGGTGGAGATGCAAAGACTGTTGGGGGAGATTAGCTGGTTAAGACCCTGGCTTCACCTGCCTACAGAGGAGCTGCTTCCACTCCATGACTCCTTGAAGGGCAAAGCACCCACTGATGTTATTACAATAACTCCATCACTTCAAGCAACATTCCAGAAAATCCAAATGGCCCTAAATATGGCACGGTTGGCCCGCTACAAGCCTGAGCGCCCACTTTGCTTTTGGATCCTCCCCGCATCTGAGCTTTCCTCAGCCGCTATTACTCAGTCAGGCGAGCCTCTCCAATGGGTGCATGCATCAGTAGGAGGAGCTCCCAGGGTTTAGTCCCAGATAGACCAGCTAGCTGACTTGATAATCAAGGGCAGGGATACTTCCCTGAGACATTATGGGTGAGATCCCGATGTGCTAACCATTCCCTACCGTCTGTCAGATTTTGAATGTGTCAGAAGAAATAATGAACGGGTGTCCAGTGCCCTGGATGGTTTTATGAGAAAGGTAGATTGCCATTATGGCACTTCAAGGTGGGTGACCTCATTTTCCAGGCTGCAATGGACCCCTCCTGTACTTTTCTCTACCAGGCCTCTTGTCAAGGCTGCCAATGTGTTTACAGATGGGGGAAGAGCGGGGTCTGCCGTGGTGGTACGCTCTGCCTCCCCTCCTGCCGATGGGAAAGGAAACACCCATTACTTTGAGGCAGTTACTGGATCTGCACAGTTTAAGGAACTGTACGCAGTTGCCCTGGCACTGACCCATGTCAAACAGCCGATGAACCTGTTTTCTGACAGTTTGTGTGTGATTAATTTGCTACCAAACCTGGTGTCCTCATATATTAAATTAGATGAAAACCCAATCACCCCTCTGATGATCCAAGTCAGGTCTCTGTTAAAAGAGCAGGCTGAGCCTATATTCTTACAGCACCTTCGCGGACACCAAGGACTGCCTGGGGACCTGACACAAGGTAATCATATGGCCGACCAGCTGGCCACTAATGGGACTATAGTAGCTATAGTTATTGTACAACCTCAAAACCTTCAAATGGCCCAAGGACTCCATGAGCGTACACATTTAAACTGGAGAGGGTTACATCAGGTTACATGTATGCCCTTTCTGCAAGTCCCTCCTCTGCAATCTCCTGGGGTCAACCCCAGAGGCCTAAAGCCTAATGTTATCTGGCAAACTGATGTAACCCACTATGCTCCTTTTGGAAGGTTAAAATATATATTTATCTCCATAGATACACATTCTCATGCCTGCTGGGCCACGGCCCATTCAGGGGAAAGAGCACGGCATGCTGAGAGCCACTTTCTACAATGTTTTGCTATCCTAGGGCTACCATTACAGGTAAAGACAGATAATAGACCTTGTTTCATCAGCAAGCCTTACAGCCTTTTTCCAAAAGTGGAATATTAAACATACCACTGGAATACCATACAACCCAAAGGGTCAGGCCATAATTGAGAGGCATAATAAGACCCTGAAGGATCAATTATTAAAACAAAAAGGGGGGAAGCCCCCATGACCAGCTGAGGACAGCGATGTTTACACTGAATATTTTAAATTTCTCCAAGGACCAACCTCTGTCGGCTTTCCAGAGACATTGGTCAAGCCAAACACCCTACTTAAAGGTGGAAGTCCGTTGGAAGGACCCCCTTACAGGAGCATGGCGAGGCCCGAACCCACTTATCAGTACGGGAAGAGGCTTCACATGCGTTTTCCCAACTGGGGAACTGAATCCAATTTGGATACCAGCTAGAGACTTAAAATATTGTTCATCTGAATGACCACCCAAGGGCACCTGCCCTTGAGGGATGTCTTTCCTTGTTTTCTCTTCAGGAAAACAAAGACCATGGTGGATTTTTCCATGGAGAAACGGGAAAGCCTGCCTGTACCAGCGATGGACCCAGTGTCAGCCCTGTTCCCTCCCTGGACCTTGCCTGGCGCCTTTTGGCATAAAGTTTGCTGTGGCAGCGTGGCCCAGCGTTGCACAAGAACTAAAGGGAAATTTTGCACTCTGTTGTTCCTTCCTTTGCCCTCCCCTTGCTGCTTATCTTAGGGGCCCCCATTGGAGGGAAATAGGAGCTAAAGGGTTTGGACACCTTAATGTTTTATGATAAATGTTTACAATAAGCAAGGGATTGGTACCTTGCTGCAATGTTTACTATAAAGTGTTTGCTAACTTCAATCGTTAAGTTACCAGCACCCTGGCTGCCAAATCGCCAGGGCCTGAACCTGCCTCTACCTCACCATCGAGGAAAGGGAGAGCCATCTGCACTACCTTGAGTGACACCAAAATGGACCAGGACTCCTCTGTCTCCTATGGACTGAGCCAGATAAGAGACCCTCCATTGCTTTATGCCTGTGTTATAATTGCTCATGTGTTACAGTTGCTCATGTTGCATTTGCCTTGTGTTACGATTGCTTATGCTCATGTCTGCTTGATGCTTCCATTTGCATTATGTTTGCATTGCTCTGTACTAGACAAATTGGTCTCTTATATTGTGAGCAAAAAGCCAGAGCTGTCCAGACAACAAGTGGCCTTTGGCCTTTAGCCATTTAGGAACCCCATGAGGTTGGTCACACACCCATTAGGAATGCTGCTCACTGAGGTCTGCTGGCATGATAAAAAATTAACAGGGCTTTCTTTCAAGTGCCAATCCCACTCTCCCCGAGTCCTCTCATTGGGCTGGCCTGCCCGGCAGGCAGGTTGGCCTGAAGTGCTAGTGCGTTAGCCGAAGACGGGCAAGATCCCCCATGGAGGGGGCAACCTAAGACATGGCGCACCCTCAAGTAAGGCGCCTCCTGCTGTTCAGAAGAAAAAATAAATAAAAGGGGCAGATGTTGGGGATTCATCTTGGCCTTAAGGGCAGAAGGGTGAGGAGAGTGCTCCCGAGACACCGCCCTTCCCCCAGCCCTGGGGCAGTGTGGAAGTGAGCCACACCTATCTCCTTCTGGGTCTGGAACCAGAAGGGGTAGCTTTGAGACCATCCCCCACCTTGCACCAGTGAGCACATGTGCTCTCCTTTCTCGGGCTTTGCCCAGAAAGCGGTACTGTGGGAAGTGACATTAGCCCATGAGGGAGGTCCTTGGGAGCTGCTCTTGGATGGACAAGCTCGCCAGCCTATCACCAGCTCATGCTCAATCCTCATCATCACTACTATTACTGTGAGCCCCTTCCGATTAAATTGGATTGCTCTCCGAAGCATCTCCAAGATCCGTCTGCGCCTGGCTTCCTTGGTGAGTAAGGAGGGAGGAAAAGGGGATCTCGTTCGGCCACATGCACCTTAGGCTAGCCCGTGTCCCTTTGCTCCACCTTGGCTGCCTGCTGGTTGGATGCCCAGGGGAGAGGGTGAAAAGGGGAGCACTGATAAGGGAGTAAGCTTAGCATCCCCACACCAGGGGAGGTAAATGTAGCCTGGCAGTCTCCGCCCAGCACCTGGAGGCAGTTACATCCCCCTTCTCTGAGGTCACATCCTGGATCATCCTGGCCACTTCTCCTTGCCCTCTCCCTACATTAACCCCAGTTCTACCTGGATTGGTCCCTTCTCCAGCCCCTCTTTCCACTGCACATGGGCCAGCAGTTCAGGTAATAAACTCTTTCCTGCCTGAACCACATAATAGTTCCTGTCAGCAAAACCTTACTGATTGAAGCAGGATAAATAAAAATAAAGAACTCTCAAATGGTCCATATGCATTGAAAATGTTAGCATATTCCTTTCCAAAACTCTAAGGAGCATGTGGGACCTTTCTTCCAGGAAGAATGCACAGCCACTTTCCTTTCATTGGAGATGGCATATACCTGAAGCAATATTTCTATTTTCACAAAACCAGCATAACCAAGCCAGGCACCAGGGGCACACACACTTGAAATCCTAGCTACACAGGAGGCTGAGATCTGAGGGTTGAGGGTTCTATGCTTGCCCAGGCAGAAAAGTCCATGGGACTCTCTAATTAATCATCAAAATGTCAGAAGTGATATTACGGCTCAAGTGATAGACCATCAGTCTTGAGCCAAAAAGCACAGTACCCAAGCACAGTGCTCAAGCCCCAGTACTGGGATGCATGCATGCTCTCTCTTTATCTCTCTCTCTCTCAAACAAAAAGCAGCATGATCAATAGGTGCTGGTGGCTCACACCTAGGTTTCTAGCTACTCAGGAGGCTGAGATATGAGGACCACGGCTTGAAGCTAGTTTGAGCAGGAAAGTCGATGAGATTCACCCAATTAACGACCAGAAAACCTGAAATAGAGATGTGGTTCAAAGTGGTAGAGCACTAGCCTTGAGTACAAAAAGCACAGGGACAGTTCCTAGGTTCTAAGTTCAAGCTCCATGACCAAAAAAATAAAAGCATAGTCTATATTGGTGATCTATTAAAATATATCACATAATAAAACAAACAAAATACATATAGATATGGCCTTTTTTTAATTTAGAAAATACAGGATGCGCAACCTATTTGAAACAGAGTTTTGAGGACAACTATCATTGCACAGAAATAAATCAGGGGGCTGGGGATGTGGCCTAGTGGTAGAGAGCTTGCCTCATATACATGAAGCCCTGGGTTCGATTCCTCAGCACCACATATACAGAACAGGCCAGAAGTAGTGCTGTGGCTCAAGTAGTGAGCAAAAAGAAGCCAGGGACAGTGCTCAGGCCCTGAATTCAAGCCCCAGGACTGGCAAAAAACATTTTTTTTTTTTGGCCAGTCCTGGGCCTTGGACTCAGGGCCTGAGCACTGTCCCTGGCTTCTTCCCGCTCAAGGCTAGCACTCTGCCACTTGAGCCACAGCACCGCTTCTGGCCGTTTTCTGTATATGTGGTGCTGGGGACTCGAACCTAGGGCCTCGTGTATCCGAGGCAGGCACTCTTGCCACTAGGCTATATCCCCAGCCCCAAAAAACATTTTTAATAAAAATAATTTGTGACAAAAATTTTTAAAAAGAAAGAAATCAGTGTCTGCCCTGTTCTAGACAGAAAGTGAAGGTTAAGGAAGTTCATGTTGCTTTATGGGACAGTCATTAACACTGTAATTCCTTGTTGCCTGAAGCTGTTGTATATTTGTTAATTGAATGCATAATTAATCCCAGAAAAAGAAAACAGAGTTGTGTTGTTTGTTTTGATGTTTCTGTGCAGCTTCTTGGTTATACTCCAAAGGTAGAAAGAAATCAAACTTAGGATTTCAAAATGAATTATTCTGCACAATATACATGTAACCCCAGGAATAGAAAGAAGCTTGTCAGGATATCTAGTTTGTTCCTAACTTTTTAAATCTTTCTTTCCCCTGGGGTGATATAGAGTAGAGCTCAAAGGAAAGATTCATTAAAAGTTGTCATCTCTTTGGAAGAAAATAAAGAAGGTAGAAAATAAAAATAGAAAAAATACATATAAAAGAAAATGAAATAAAAATGGTGAAGGAAGAAAAGGGAAGAGAAGAGAAAAGAGAAACCGCTGTGGAGGCTCTCTTTGTTCCACTTCTCTGGAATTCAGGCAACTCTAGAACAGACTGCTCCTTGTATAGCCTTGCTTTCTGCATAGTACCACCTAGTGGCCTTAGATGTAAAATTGTTTCTATCTTGCCAAATGTTGAAAATTTGGAAATTCCAGTTATAACAGATTAGACCAGCCATTATCTATGTTTATGTAAGAGTGTAAGCACAAACTGGTGAATCATTTGAATGGATATTAGTATATCCCTAAGCGATGGCCATGCCTGAGCGTGGAGATGGCCACAGGAAGACCCTGGGCTCTTGAGTCACTAGAGGGAAATGCTGGCCAATCCTGCACACTCCTGCCCAGGAACTCCCTCAAGTACAAAATAAATTAAATCCTACTGTTCCCAAAGAGGATGTGGAAAGGAAGTAAGAGGGAAGCTTCCCATGGGCACCCTGCTACTAATTTTGTTTATAGAAGCACCCTAAAGAAAGCTAAGTGCCTGACTTCAACTTTCCTCCCAAGGTTATATCCTGTAGCTTTGTTTTCTTTAGCTAGGGTTTTCATTACACTCAATGGTGCTAAAATTCAGACCTGTAGTCACTCTCTTCAGGATGACAAAGGTCCTGTATGGTCCATGACAAGGATTTAAAAAGTGATAAGGGAAGAAGAGGAAACAATGAGTGATGATGAAGAGATTTCTCAGCTGGGTACTGGTGGCTCACACCTCTAATCCTAGCTATTCAGGAGGCTAAGATCTGAGGATCACGGTTCAAAGCCAGCCAAGGCAGGAAAGTCGGTGAAATTCTTATCTCCAATTAAGTGGAACTGTAGCTCAAATGGTAGAGCTCTAGCTTTGAGCACAAAACCTTAGGGACAGCACCTAGACCCTGAGTTCAAGCGCTAGGACTGGCACAGAAAATAGAGAGAGGGATTTTTCCCAATCTTTCTAAGAAGCATACACATATCTCTTCCCAGACCTTGCTTCAATCACAAGCCTGGATACTAAAGCTGAGAATTGGCTGACCAGCCAAAGGCAGCAGGACCCCAGGTAAATCAAAGAAGCTTGTCCCACTTAGAATTCATTTGGCAAAACATTGAAGACCCATGAATTCCCATGCTTGGCCCTGGTTTTCTATCTCCTGGCATGAGAACCGACAGAGCAACTCCACAGGAGTTGACAGTAGGGAAGGTAGACATATTCCAGTTGGTTAGATGGTGGGCTATGGTTGCCAACTAGGTGGGAAATGGAACCAAATGATCTCTGAGGATCCCACAATCAGATGACCTTTGATTTGCCATGCTCCCCTTACTTAAAACACAAGTTAAGAGAGAGGGAAGATGGCGCCGTCACAATAGGGAGGCACCCCAACTTGCTCCAACTGAATAGTGAGCTGGGAACTCCAGCACCCAACACCCCATCAAGAATCCAGCAAAACCAACAACCAGAAGCAACAGAGAAACACAGGAAATGAAAAAGAACAAAAAAAAGAAGAGCCTATAACCTGCACAGAGCCGGAAAATCTCCGGGGTACCCCCGCCACCCGCCAACCCTGGCCCGAACAGGGCCAGGCTGGGAAAGGGGACCCAGCGCCAGCAAACCAACAGCTGAAAAGTCACGCCAGGAGTGCAGAGTCCAGACAGCAGGAGCTCCACAGACCCCAGACCGAGCACAGACCGACCGAGACAGACAGCGGCGAGGGACCCGAGGTGCGGGACAGAACAGCCGGGATCAGACATAAACAGCAGGGGAACCGGGCGGTGCAGACGGGGAGAGCTGAGCCAGACAGGGAGAGCTGGAACCACCACCACCAAACGACCGATCACCACACCCCAGCACCCCAGCCCCGAAAATCCCACAGCAGCGTGGGACACACACACAATCCAGGACCAGTAAGTTCCCCATTACCTTCCGCCCCCTCACCCCCCGCCAATGGGAGACCAGCTCTAACAGAGACCCAAACCCTACAAAGAAGCTAGAACTCCCTCCCGCCCCCTCCCTACACCAAGGGAACAAAGGAGCCCCATGTCTGGTGGCTCTAGGACCCTACAGCCTCTGGGAGGACACAGGAACTAGCAGAGGCAGAGCAGTGCCCTACAAGGGGACCGGGAAACACCTTATTCAGGCATCCCCCCGAAAGCCCCAGCAGAGGAGCCTGAACCTGGCCACACCGGCCACACCCCCTCCCCAGGAGGGGCCCGGGGACCGGTAGGCATTGGAAGCCCCACCTGAGGCACCTGGTCCTCGAGGACTATTTCAACAACAGTCATAGGCTCGCTGGTGTGCAATACCAGCCCAGCAGGGACACCTGGGCCCGAACACATGCCCCACTCACAGCGGAGGCGCAGAGAGTCTGTGGGCACTAACCTGCGCCCAGACACTTGAACCTGCTGGGGCCCACGCATACCACCCCCACAGCAAACTCGCGAGAGGGCACAAGCACCCTCCAACAACTTGGGGTAGCACATCCCCAAAGGAAGCACTAGACTGAACATGCAGGTTTCCCCACCACCACCACTGAGGGCCAGCCTGGGCCAGCATGCTAGCCCTCAGCAGGAGGATCTCCTGCCCAACCCCCTCCCCACCCCCCGTGGAGCGCACAAGCGGGCAAACTACAACACCCACTCTGATAGGCGCACCCCGCACCGGTGGGCAGGGCCCCCCAGCAGCAGTGCCTGCTCTGATAGGTGCACTCCGCACAGGTGGGCAGAGCCCCCAGCGACAGCACCCGCTCTGACAGGTGCATTCCCCACAGGTGGGCGAGCCACCCCTCAACAGAAACACCTGCTCTGACAGGAGCAATCCACACAGGTGGGCAAGCCGCCTCTCAGAGGCAAATCTCAATCTGAGAGGTGAGCTCCTCTAACCAAGGTACCGAGTGGAAAAAAGAATGAAAGAAATGTCTCAACGCCACGCTGAATCAGCGACCAGCAAACCCCCACCAGGGGCACGCTAGGGTCAGCACAACACAGCGGCAGGACACTATACTGCAGAGAAAGATACAGAACCTACCCACCCCCAAGTGCAGTGAGGGTGACCACCCTGGCAACAACTGAGACAGTCACACTCACCCATTGGGCAGTAAGGTTCAAAAGCCACACTCAAACTCAGAACCAGGACACAAACAAGCCTCCCACTGACGGACCAGCGGGAACCAGCACAAAGGCAAGCCAAGGAAGCCACTTACAGATCTCCAGATGCTCAAATCACAAAGAACTATTACAAATTCCATGAAAGGGCAAGCCAACTTGCCAGCTCCAAAAAGCAGTACAACTGAAGAGGAGATGGAGAATAAAAAAACAACTGAAGCTATGATAGCAGAAATGATGGAAAGCCTCAGGAACAAGTTCAGAAAACAATTCCAGGAGTTTAGAATGTAAGTCTCGAAGGACCTTCAGGAAGTCAAGAAAGAAATGGAAGCAAAAATGGACACAGTGCAAATCTCTGTTAAAGAAGACCTTAACATCCTTAGAAGCGAAATGCATGAAAAAATAGATTTAAAATAAAACTCTTTAAAGGAAGAAATTTCCATGATCAGAGCTGATCTGGCAACCATAAATAGCTCCACACTTGAATCCACAGCACAAAGAATGGACCATATTGAATCCCGAATTGCTCTCTTGGATGATGATGCAGCCTATAAGGACCAGAAAATTACCACATTCCAAGAAACTGTTAAACTTCAGGGCAGACTAATCCAGGAGCTAGTGGACAAAGGCAAGAGATATAATCTGCACATAATTGGAATAGAAGAAGGAGCAGAATACCAGAGCAGAGGGCTAGAAATTATCATCAATAAAGTCATTGGAGAAAACTTCCCCAATCACACAAGGGACCTCACCCAGATAACCAAAACCTATAGGACGCCTGGCAGACCAGACCCTAGAGAATCCTTGCCCAGGCAAATAATAATCAAGACTTCAGATCTCAAGAATAAAGAGCAAATTTTGAATGCAGCCAAAGCGAAGAAAGAGGTTTATTACAATGGGAAAAGGATCCGAAAAACAGCAGACCGCTCCACACAAACCTACAACTAGCGAAGAGCATGGAAGAACACAATCCAAGCCCTACAGGCCAACAATTGCCAACCCAGAATTAGAGAGCCAGCAAAACTACAATTCATATTCGAGGGAAAAACCAGATCTTTCCATAGCAAAGAGGATCCAAAGGAATATGTGAATAAAAAACCAGCCTTACAGCAAATTTGAAGAGGGGAATCCCATCCAACAGAAATCATACAGGACAAAGAGACAGAAAAAGAAAGAAACTACAATAGCCAGAGCAAAACAGAAAGAGCAGCTCATTAAAGACAAGAAAAAAAAAGAGAGGAAAAACAGTCTAACAGGAAAATGGAAGGGGAAAAAAACACTCTTATCCTTGATCTCTTTGAATATAAACGGTATAAACTCTCCGATAAAGAGGAGCAGAATGACAGAGTGGATCTGTAAACAAAAATTTCCCATCTGTTGTGTTCAAGAGACCCATCATACAGCAAGGGACAAAAACAGGCTCCGAATGAAAGGATGGAGCAAGATCTTCAAAGCAAATGCACCTACCAAAATACATCACAAAGAAACCTATGGGACACAGCTAAGGCAGTACTGAGGGGCAAGATCATTGCCCTCAGCACTCACATTAAAAGAATGGAAGCAGAGCAGGTGAATAACCTCACGATGAAACTAAAACATCTAGAGAAACAAGAAATGATCGAATCTAAAATGACTAGGAGGAGAGAGATCACAAAGATTAAAGAAGAGATAAATCTGATTGAAAATAGAAAGATCATTCAACAAATAAATAAAACTAAAAGCTGGTTCTTTGAGAAAATAAATAAAATTGACAGACCCCTCGCAAGACAAAAAAAAGAGAAGAAACTCATATCCGTAAAATCAGGGACTCCACCGGAAAAATTACAACAAATACACACGATATTCAAACAATCATAAGGAACTGTTTCCAGAACCTCTACTCACTAAAAAACAATAATTTTACAGAAATGGATCAATGCTTAGAGAAGTATAAACTGCCCAAACTGAATCAAGAAGAAATAAATCAAATAAATAAACCAATAACTTATAGCAAGATACAGGGGGTAATCAAGAGCCTCCCAACAAAGAAAAGCCCAGGCCCAGATGGATTCACCAATGAAGTCTATAAAACCTTTAGTGAGGAGCTAATACCAATACTCCTCAAACTCTACAACGAAATAGAAACAGAGGGAGAAATCCCAAACTCATTCTATGAAGCTAATATTATACTCATCCCCAACCAGGCAAAGACCCAACAAAAAAAGAGAACTACAGACCAATATCACTAATGAACACAGACACAAAGCTCCTCAATAAAATATTAGCTAACAGGATCTAGAAACTGATCAAGAAAATTATACATCATGACCAAGTAGGCTTCATCCCACAGTCACAAGGATGGTTCAACATCCGTAAATCTATCAATGTAATTCACCACATCAACCGAACTAAAATCAAGAATCACATTGTTATCTCAGTCGATGCCCAAAAAGCCTTTGACAAAATACAACCTCCATACTTATTAAAAGCTCTGGAGAAAACAGGAATAGATGGAACATTCCTCAAAATAATAAAAGCCATATACAACAGACCAACTGCTAATATCATATTAAATGGGGAGAAACTAAAATCATTCCTCCTAAACTCAGGAACAAGACAAGGATGCCTACTCTCCCCACTTCTTTTCAACATAGTGCTGGAATCCCTAGCCATAGCAATAAGGCAAGAGGACATCAAAGGGATCCACATTGGAAAAGAAGAAATCAAGCTATCCCTATTCGCAGACGACATGATCTTATATCTGAAGTACCCAAAAAACTCAGTCCCCAAACTCCTACACCTAATAAAGCATTTTGGCAAAGTAGCAGGATACAAAATCAATCCACAAAAGTCAGCAGCTTTTCTGCACACCAGCAAGTACAAGCAGAAAAGGAAATTATGGAAATAATACCATTTACAATAGCTAAAAAAATAATAAAGTTCTTAGGGATCAACCTAACCAAAGACGTGAAGGACCTATTTAATGAGAACTATAAAAATCTAAAAAGGGAAATCAAAGAAGACACAAGGAGGAGAAAGGACCTCCCATGCTCATGGGTAGGCAGAATCAATATAGTGAAAATGGCCATATTGCCCAAATTGTTATACAAATTCAATGCAATCCCCATCAAAATCCCAGCCACATTCTTCACTGAAATAGAGAAAGCAACCCATAAATTCATATGGAACAGCAAAAGACCTAGAATAGCCAAAGCAATTCTAGGCAAAAAACATAGTGCAGGAGGTATCACCATACCAGACTTCAAGCTCTACTACAAGGCCATCATAACAAAAACAGCCTGGTATTGGTATAAACAGACGTGAAGACCAATGGAATAGAATTGAAGACCCAGAAATAAAACCGCACTCTTACAGTCAACTGATATTCAACAAAGGAGCTAAAGACATACAATGGAATAAACATAGCCTCTTCAACTACTGGTGCTGGGAGAACTGGGCAGCCATATGCAGAAAACTCAAAGTAAACCCTAGCCTATCACCATGCACCAAGATCAACTCAAAATGGATCAAGGACCTCAACATCAGACCTGAATCCTTGAAACTACTGAAGGACAGAGTAGGAAAGACGCTAGAACTTATAGGCACAGGAAGGAACTTCCTGTATATAGTTCCAGGGGCACAACAGATAGGGGAGAGACTCGACAAATGGGACTACTACAAAATAAAAAGTTTCTGCACAACTAAAGACATAGCCACCAAACTAGAAAGACAGCCAACCATATGGGAAAGGATCATTACTAGCACAGCAACACACAAAGGCCTAATATCCGTCATCTACAGAGAACTAAAAAAACTATCACCCAAGTCCAGTAAACCAATTAGGAAATGGGCAAAGGAGCTAAAGAGAGACTTCACAAGAGAAGAGATAAAAATGGCAAAGAAACATATTAGGAAATGTTCAACATCCCTGGAAGTAAAGGAAATGTAAATAAAAGCAACCCTGAGATACCACCTCACTCCAGTTAGAATGGCCTATACTCTGAACTCAGGCAACAACAAATGCTGGAGGGGTGGGGGGAAAGAGGAACCCTTCTCCATTGTTGGTGGGAGTGCAAATTAGTACAACCACTTTGGAGAACAGTATGGAGGTTCCTCAAAAAGCTCAACATAGACATACACTATGACCCAGCCATACCACTCCTAGGCATCTATCCTGAACAACAGGTCCCAAGGTATCAAAAAGACATCTGTACTTCCATGTTTATCACTGCACAATTCACAATAGCCAAAATATGGAAACAACCCAGATGCCCCTCCACAGATGAATGGATCCAAAAACTGTGGTACCTATACACAATGGAATACTACATAGCGATTAGAAATGGTGAAATATTGGTATTAGCAGGGAAATGGTCACAACTTGAACAAATAATGTTGAGCAAAACAAGCCTAGAACACAGAAAACAAAGGGGCATGATCTTCTTGATATATGACTGTTAAGGTGGGGAAAGGGGGAGACAGTAGAGACGAGGTCTGTGAAACCAAAAACTGCTTGTCAAATGCTATTTCCCCCAGGTTTGGGTCAGCGACCCTACATTATGTAACTAAAACCAAACAACTACTCAACATATAAAGGTCAAAAATAGACCTCTCAGTGTATCACAATAGCTCAAAAGCTATGTATGTATGTTCATATAAGACAAGGATAAGCAAACCCATTGCTGACATTACATTTAAAGCCCTAGGCGAATTTCCTTTGGTGTAGGCCATGTGGCTACTGTACATGTTTTTGGTATATTGTGTATTGTATATATGCCTACCTGACCTAGGGAAGGGAAAGAAAAACAGGGTGTAAGATATCACAAGAAATATATACTCTGCCCTATTATGTAACTGTACCCCTTTTGCACAACACCTTGTCAAAAAATTTTGTTTAATTAATAAATAAATTATTTTTAAAAAACATGAATTGAAATAATTTTCACAATAATTCCAAGTGAACTGAGGCCGATAGTGACTGAGCCCCAGACTGTGAAACACTCCTGGTTTGCATAAGTAATAGGGAGTCATTAGGTTCCCAGGTACCTGTTTTGGTTAAAGGGATTGAGAAAAGTTGCTGGAGAAGCTTGTTTTTGGATGTTCTTAGGATTACAACCACATCGGCAGGAAGGGTGTCTCTGTTTTTCTCAAGAACTCCAGAGGCATCATATAACACCTGTAACACAGACCACAAGTGGCAAGTTAGCCAAGACAACTCATTGTCACCAAAGATGCTGACCAGTGAGTTGGCTAGTCAGCCATCATCGAGACACACCTAAATCCAGAGCACTGGGTAAGTGGGAGCCATTGGAGTGGGAGTCATTTTGACAATTCATTTTCCTTGGCTTCTTGCCCAGTTGTCTTTGAAGAAAAGAATTCTCTCAAAGACATATCACCTTAGAATAATGGTTAAAATACATGTTCACCACATGCAAAGCATCCATCCTATGCACTAACAGTATTACTAGCTCCATTCTCTGGGGGGCAAGAGTCTGAGTGGTGGTAGGTGGCAGATGGGCTCTGAGCTCACCCCAGCTACACTGGCCCTGCATCACTCAGGGATGCTGAGCAGCTTTAAATTCTCAGAACACAGATGATCCAGCTCAGAGAAAGTTTAAAAAAAACTGTTCCAAAGAATCTTTTATTTAATCTAGGTACCAGTGGCTCACTCCTGTAATCCTACCTATTTAAGAGTCTGAGATCTGAAAATTGCAATTTGAAGCCAGCTCAGGCAGAAAAGTCCACAAAGCTCTTGTTTCCAATTAACCACCCAAAAGCAGAACTATGGCTTAAGTGGTAGAGTGTCTGGCTTGATAAATGAAAAAAAAAGAAAAAAAGAAAAAAAAAAAAGGCTACACAGGTGCACAAGGCCCTGAGTTCAAGCACAAGTACTGGAACAACACCAAACAAATTCTTGTCTAAAAATACTTTTTAATGGCAAATGAATTCAGCAAAGAACACAGGGCAAAAAAAAGGGGGGGATGAAGAAAGGTGGAAAGGAAGAGAGGGTATGAAAGGACAAGATGCAAAGAGAGGTGACAGGAAGAGGGCATGAATGGGAGGCAAGGGAGAACACAGAGATCAAGGTAGGCACTGGTATCTCAGACTCAGAGGACATTAATACCAAGTCAGACATTGTTGTTAAGGTGAGTAAAGCAGTTAAACACAGAAACTAGTGTGCAGTTTCTAACCAAGATCCAAAGTAGACTGCATCAAATACTAGGTACAGAGAAACACAGCCCTCTGCTTGTATTAGAGTGGCTTTTTGGTCAATACTTGGTCAGAAAAATTACCCTCCATATTATCACATGAATATGATGGATAATTTGGACAAATCCTGGATCAACAAAACAATCTCAAATGCCCTTTGTTGAATTCTTATCCATTTTCTGAATCTAGGCCCTCAAAAAAAAAAATAAACCCACAGGAACCAATTAGCTATAACTCAATTGGCCTCATGGAAGAAGCAAGAATGAGGTGTGGCTACAAGACTGGAGAATTTCCTGGGTCCATCATGAATTCACTTCAGGAACATGAAATTGACTGGAGCTGGCTGCATGAAAACTGGAGATGCCCATTAGCCCTGCAAAGGTGCAGCCGCTGGACTACAGAAAGTGTTCCTCTTCCATCTTGCCATGGTTGGTGACCTGCAGGCATGTTCAAAGTGCTAAAAGATGTGTCCCATTGTGATCTTAACCCTCCTGCTGTGCCGCCCATCTCCAAATGATGTTAGTCTATGGATAGTCATGGTAGCACACTGAGAAAACTATAATGTGTTTCTCTCTGGAGAGCTGTCAGCTCTAAGCCAACCTTCAGGTGAGAGGCAGATGCCAGCTCTGTGGGCTACCCCAGTGAGAAATTGCTTCTGTGCCAGGAGCAGCTTCAGTGAACAGCATCACTGGCAAAGTTTGGGAGTTTGGATTTGGGTCAAGAAGCATTTTTTTAAAGGAAATGCACAAGCAATCCTGTGGGCAGGACTTCAGGGTAAGGCGGACACTTACTTAGGTCTAATCACTCACCCTTCACTCACCTTTCCAGCATAGTGGTGGATGCCAAAGCACAGTTCCACTCCTTTGGGTCTCCAGAAGAATTTGCATCGCAGATTGTCTTCAAATTTATCTGTATATTTTCATGTTGTAGAGTTAGAATATGAATTGTAGGTTCTTTCAAACAAAAGTATCCAGGCCAAGGACAGTGCCCCACATAGGTAATCATAGCCACTGGGGAGACGAAGACCCAGAGAACTGTGGTCCAAAGGTAGCTGGGCAAAAATGTTTGTGAGAACTCAGCTCAACCAATAAAAATATTCTAGACATGGTGGCACATGCTTGTTACCCTAGCTATGCAGGAAATTGTAAATAGGAAGATCCACATTCAGGTCTAGGGTAAAAGTAAGAACCTATTTGAAAAAATAACTAAATCAAAAGGATCTAAAAGCATGGCTCAAGTGGTAGAGTTCTTACCGAGCAAATGCAAGACACTGAACTCAAATCCCAATACTGACTAAATAAAAATAAGAAAACAAACTTCATCATCCTTGAGTCATGAGAGATCCAGCATAGGGGCTTACATGCCAGCTTGAATTATTCATAGATTACTGAGATGGAAATAGATCACTTGTTCAATGGCAGGTTTGCACTTACCTTCACAGGCTGTGCTCTAAGATGGCATGTTCTCTGGCTATCTCTAAGAACTCAGATCATGGACTTGGGGCAATTTAGGCTCTGCAGAGTAGTTGTAAAACCATGAATATATCCCAGGGGAAGTTTATAACCCTGATTCCACTCATCTTGACAAATGGTGATATCATTATAAATAAAAGAAACCCACTGTGACTCCTAGAAGTGAACTGCTCCCATAAGTCAATTTTCCTTCCAGGGCAAAGGCTTGAAGCTGTCTGCTTCTCTCTTGCCAATGCTTCTACATTGCCACAGGTCAGAGTTAAGAGCCTTCAGGGTGTCAGGAATTACATGGGGGCTTAAAGAAACACTCGCACTAGGGACCCTGGGTCCCAAATATCTCACAGCCTAGGTAAGAAGTGATGTTCAAGCAAATGGAAGATTCTAGAAGGAAGAATACACCAGGGGAAGAACAGAGGGACTTGGATACTTGAAGGAGGTACCCCATCACTTTCACATAGGAAAAGGGGGCCTAAGAAAGACTAAACCAGCCAGAATATCATGAGTAGAAGTAATCTAGACAGTGTGGGAAACCAGGGGACCAGAGGGGACTAGAGGTGGATGAGGACGCAGTTGAAGATATGAGATGGGGGTACAAAGAGAAAGGAAAGGGAAGTATTGGTTGTGACAATTAAGGGTGACAAATGTGAAAAAATGTATCAATATAGGATGAGAGCCCTTGTGTCAGCAGGAATAGGATGGAGGAAAGGGATTACTTGAAGCCAGAAATTCTATCAGAGACTACAATTAAATAAAAATGTAAAAACAAGGGTGTAGACTTTTCCAGTCACCAAAAGCATGCAGGGTGAACTCATGAAAGCAGTCCCTCTGGGGATATGGCCACAAGCTGCCTTCTTCCAAATGGTACCTACCAACCAGAGTCTGGTCCGTTGCCTGGGGAAACCGACTCTCCTCATCTAAGAGTGCAAGCAGGCCTAGGGGCTTCTGCAGGAACATGTCCAGGAGCGGACGGTTGTCCTCATACTCCACAAGGATGGCATCAATGCCCTCATT
Source organism: Perognathus longimembris pacificus (assembly GCF_023159225.1). Lineage (NCBI taxonomy): Eukaryota > Metazoa > Chordata > Mammalia > Rodentia > Heteromyidae > Perognathus > Perognathus longimembris. The sequence continues at coordinate 52,841,042 of NC_063164.1, forward strand.
CTGGTACTCCATCTAGAGGGAAACTGAGGGTCAGTCTCTCCATCCCCAAACTGGCCTCGGTAACACCAGTATACTTGGGCCTAGATTTCCTGGCTCCAGCAACCTTGAATGTGTGCAAGGGACAGGATGGGTTTGATTTGTGTGTGTGTGTGTGTGTGTGTGTGTGTGTGTGTGTGTATGTATGTACTTGGAGCTTGAACTCAGGGTCTCACACTCTTGCTTGGCTTTTTTCCTCAAGGCTAGTATCTACCACTAGAGCCACATTTCCACTTTCTGGCTTTTTGATAGTGACTTAAAAATAAGAGTCTGCCCAGACTGGCTTTGAACCATAAGAGTCTGCCCAGACTGGCTTTGAACCACAATTCTCAGCCTCTTGAGTAGCTAGGAGTGAGTCATCAGTGCCTAGCTTTTATGTGTACTTTAGTGTGACTTATAGATGGCAGCTCAAGCTAGCAAAAGCTGTTTCCCAAAGCCTTGGAAACACATAATCCAGAAGTTTTGACAGAAAGTCAAGCTACAATTTTGTGTTTTATCCTCATTCTGTAAAGGAATCATTAAAACCTAGGAAACTGGAGGAAGACAAACAAAAAACCTCCAGCTTTCCCAGGGAGATAAATGGGAGGATTCTAGACAGAAGAAAGGCTGAGTTCTACCCAGGTGATCTAGGAGAAGAGCCGAGATCCTGTGGAAACACATTGCTGGAGGTGACTTTGTGTTTAAGTATTCCCAGGATACTTCCTGCCCCATCTGATTCTGCTGCTTAGGTAGACGTGGGCAAAGAAGGGCCCCCACATCCTTGGTTCCACCACCTCCTGAGCATGGGGCTTAGGAGGCAAGATTTCCACTTCTAGAAATCCAAGAATATATCTTCCTTCTTCCTCTCAAGGGACTGAGATGTCTGGAGTAGAGATGGGAAACAAGGCATGGCTTTGGTAGGTGCTAAAAGCCTAGGTCCTGAATTCAAGATCATCCTGTGTTATATTGGACCCCATCACTCATATTTTTAACTAACATGGAAGGAAATAAAGCACCCTGGGAAATCCACATGCAAGCATTTCAAAGTAAGATTTAAATAATTGGCTCATCACCAGCTCCACTCAAGTGACAAAAAATGTACCTTTCTACAAAAATGAAGATCTTTTTTATCCCCCAGACTAAATTTAAACGGTTCATCTTGACAGGACTGAGCCACCAGTGGTTACCTTTGTTAGCCTAGGAGAGTTTTTGCCTCCCATTGTGGGTCCCTTGGACATCCCTTCTCCCATCAGCTCTAGCAGCTCCATTGTTCCCCTTTACCTGCTCAAGGGCAAACACATGCTGGTTGAAATAGTACTGGATTTGTTCATTGGCGATGTTTATACAGAGCTGCTCGAAGGAATTTCTCCGAAAATTCTCGAACCCGAATATATCCAAGATCCCCACATTCATTCCATCGTCGGCACTACTGCATGAGGGAGATGAGATGAGTCAGACTCTTAAGACAATCAACGGAGAAGAGAAGAAGATGGCGCTGTCACAATAGGGAGGCACCCAACTCGCTCCAACAGACTAGTGAGCTGGGAATTCCAACACACAACACCCCAGCAAGAGACCAGCAAACCCAACAACCCGAACAGAGAAACACAGGAAATGAAACAGAACAAAAACAGAAGAGCCTATAACCTGCACAGAGCTGGAAAATCTCCGGGGTACTTCCCACCCCGCCCCGCCCCCACCGACCCCAGCCCAAACAGGGCCAGGCTGGGAAAGGGGACCCAGCACAGACTGTCAGCGACCAGAGAAGCAAAAGCCGAAAAGTCACGCCAGGAGTACAGAGCCCAGACAGCAGGAGCTCCACGGGCCCCAGATGGAGCACAGACCGACCGAGACAGATGGCGGCGCAGAACCGGAGGTGTGGGATCCAACGGCCGGGAACAGACAACAGCAGCAGGAGAACTGGGTGACGCAGACAGGGAGAGCCGGACGGGGAGAGCCGGGATCGGCACCACCAAACGACTGATCGCCACAACCCAGCACCCCAGCCCCGAAAAGCCCACAGCAGCACGGGACACACACACAATCCAGGACCAGAGCACTCCGCACAGGTGGGCAAGCCGGCTCTCAGTGGCAATTCTCAAGCTGAGAGGTGAGCTCTTTTGACCACGGCACCTAGTGGGAAAAGAATCAAAGAAGAGAAAAGTCTCCACGCCACTCTGAACCAGCGACCCGCAAATTCCCATCAGGGACACTAGGGTCAGCACAACACAACAGCAGGGCACTGTTCTGCAGAGAAAGATACAGAACCTACCCACCCCCAAGGGGAGTGAGGGTGACCACTCCGGCAGCAACCGAGACAGTCAGGCTCACCCATTGGGCAGTAAGGTTCAACAGCCACACTCAAACCCAGAGCCAGGACACAAACAAGTCTCCCAGTGGCGGACCAGTGGGAACCAGCACAAAGCCAAGCCAAGGTCGCCACCTACAGATCTCCAGATGCGCAAATCACAAAGAAATATTACAACCTTCATGAAAGGTCAAGCCAACTCACCAGCTCCAAAAAGCAGTACGGCTGAAGAGGAGATGGAGAATAAAAAAACAACTGAGGCTATGATAGTAGAAATGATGGAAAGCCTCAGGAACAAATTCAGAAAACAATTCCAGGAGTTTAGAAGGGAACTCTCAAAGAACCTTCAGGAAGTCAGAAAAAAAAGGAAGACCTTAACATCCTGAGAAGCAAAATGCATGAAAAAATAGATTTAAAATACAACTCTTTAAAGAAAGAATTTTCCATGATCAGAGGTGATCTGGCTCGTTGACATCCATAAACTCCACACTAGAAGCCACAGCACAAAGAACTGATCATATCGAATCCCGAATCTCTTTTTTGGACGACAATACAGCTGATAAGGACCAGAAAATTAGCCACTCCAAGAAACGGTTAAACTCCAGGGCAGACTAATCCAGGAGCTAGTGGACAAAGACAAGAGATATAATCTGCGCATAATTGGAATAGAAGAAGGAGCCGAATACCAGAGCAGAGGGCTACAATGTATTTTCAATACAGTTATTGCAGAAAACTTCCCCAACCTCACAAGGGACCTCACCCAAGTAACCGAAGCCTATAGGACACCTGGCAGACCAGACCATAGAAAATTCTCGCCCAGGCACATGATAATCAAGACTTCAGATCTCAAGAATAAAGAGCAAATTTTGAATGCAGCCAAAACGAAGAAAGAGCTATACTATAATGGGAAAAGGATCCGAATCACAGCAGACCGCTCCACACAAATCTACAATGAGCGAAGAGCGTGGAAGAACACAATCCAAGTCCTCCTGGCCAACAATTGCCAACCCAGAATTAGACATCCAGCAAAACTAGAATTCACCTTCAAGGGAAAAAACAGATCTTTCCATAGCAAAGTGGATTTAAAGGAGTATGTGAATAAAAAACCAGCCTTACAGCGAATTCTAAGAGGGGAACCTCACCCAACAGAAAAGGCACAGGACACACAGACAGAAACAGAAAGAAACTATAATAGCCAGAACCCAACAGAAAGAGCAGCTCAATAAAGACAAGAAAAAAAAGGAGAGGAAAAACAGCCTAACAGGAAAATGGAAGGGGAAAAAAACACTCTTATCCTTGATCTCTTTGAACATAAATGGTATAAACTCTCTGATAAAGAGGAGCAGATTGACAGAGTGGATCTGTAAACAAAAATTTCCCATCTATTTTCTTCAAGAGACCCATCTTACAGCAAGGGACAAAACAGGCTCCGAATGAAAGGATGGAGCAAGACCTTCCAAGCAAACACACCTATCAAAACGGCAGGAGTAGCCAAGCTGGACTTCTCATTAAAATCAACTCAAAAAGACAAAGAAAGACACTAATTTTAATACAAGGAAAAATCCAGAATCAAGACATCACGGTGATAAATTTATACTCACCGAACAAAAGAGGCCCTACATACGTCAAGCAAATTCTCACAGAACTACAGAACAAGATAGACCCAAACACAATCATAGTGGGTGACTTTAATACCCCACTCTCTCCAAGAGACAGATCCAACCCCCAGAGGATTAGCAAGGGAGCTAAGTTCCTAAGTAACACCATATCCCAAATGGATCTGATAGATCTGAACAGAGTCTTTCACCCTACAGAGACCCAATACACCTTCTTCTCAGAAGTCCATGGAACATACTTCAAAATAGATCATGTCATAACCCACACAAAGAACCTCAGCAAATACAAAATTATTGACGTCATCCCATGTATTATATCTGAACACAGTGGAATAAAGGTAACCCTCATTAACAAAGGATACCAAAGAGGCTATACAAATACTTGGAGGCTAAACCCCTCACTGTTATCTAACACTTGGGTCACAGACCAAATTAAGGATGAAATTAACAAATTCATAAGCCACAATGACAATGAAAATACATCACAAAGAAACCTATGGGACACAGCTTAGGCAGTACTGAGGGGCAAGATCATTGCCCTCAGCACTCACATTAAAAGAATGGAAGCAGAGCAGGTGAATAACCTCACGATGAAACTAAAACATCCAGAGAAACAAGAAATGATCGAATCTATAATGACTAGGAGGAGAGAGATCACAAAGATTAAAGAAGAGATAAATCTGATTGAAAATAGAAAGACCATTCAACAAATAAATAAAACTAAAAGCTGGTTCTTTGAGAAAATAAATAAAATTGACAGACCCCTCGCAAGACTTACAAAAAAAAAGAAGAGAAGAAACTCATATCCGTAAAATCAGGGACTCTACCAGAAAAATTACAACAAATACACACAATATTCAAACAATCATAAGGAACTATTTCCAGAACCTCTACTCACTAAAAAACAATAATTTTACAGAAATGGATCAATTCTTAGAGAAGTATAAACTGCCCAAACTGAATCAAGATGAAATAAATCAAATAAATAAACTAATAACTTACAGCAAGATACAGGGGGTAATCAAGAGCCTCCCAACAAAGAAAAGCCCAGGCCCAGATGGATTCACCAATGAAGCCTATAAAACCTTTAGTGAGGAGCTAATACCAATACTCCTCAAACTCTACCACGAAATAGAAACAGAGGGAGAAATCCCAAACTCATTCTATGTAGCTAATATTATACTCATCCCCAACCACATCCCAGCTACATTCTTCACTGAAATAGAGAAAGCAACCCATAAATTCGTATGGAACAGCAAAAGACCTAGAATAGCCAAAGCAATTCTAGGCAAAAAAAGCAGTGCAGGAGGTATCACAATACCAGACTTCAAGCTCTACTATAGAGCCATCATAACAAAAACAGCCTGATATTGGTATAAACACAGACGTGAAGACCAATGGAATAGAATTGAAGACCCAGAAATAAAACCGAACTCTTACAGTCAGCTGATATTTGACAAAGGAGCTAAAGACATACAATGGAAAAAACATAGCCTCTTCAACTACTGGTGCTGGGAGAACTGGGCAGCCATATGCAGAAAACTGAAAGTAGACCCTAGCCTATCACCACGCACCAAGATCAACTCAAAATGGATCAAGGACCTCAACATCAGACCTGAATCCTTGAAACTACTGAAGGACAGAGTAGGAAAGACGCTAGAACTTATAGGCACAGGAAGGAACTTCCTGTATATAGTTCCAGGGGCACAACAGATAGGGGAGAGACTCGACAAATGGGACTACTACAAAATAAAAAGTTTCTGCACAACTAAAGACATAGCCACCAAACTAGAAAGACAGCCAACCATATGGGAAAGGATCATTACTAGCACAGCAACACACAAAGGCCTAATATCCGTCATCTACAGAGAACTAAAAAAACTATCACCCAAGTCCAGTAAACCAATTAGGAAATGGGCAAAGGAGCTAAAGAGAGACTTCACAAGAGAAGAGATAAAAATGGCAAAGAAACATATTAGGAAATGTTCAACATCCCTGGAAGTAAAGGAAATGTAAATAAAAACAACCCTGAGATACCACCTCACTCCAGTTAGAATGGCCTATACTCTGAACTCAGGCAACAACAAATGCTGGAGGGGGTGCGGGGAAAGAGGAACCCTTCTCCATTGTTGGTGGGAGTGCAAATTAGTATAACCACTCTGGAGAACAGTATGGAGGTTCCTCAAAAAGCTCAACATAGACATAAACTATGACCCAGCCATACCACTCCTAGGCATCTATCCTGAACAACAGGCCTCAAGATGTCAAAAAGACATCTGCACTTCCATGTTTATCACTGCACAATTCACAATAGCCAAAATATGGAAACAACCCAGATGCCCCTCCACAGATGAATGGATCCAAAAACTGTGGTACCTATACACAATGGAATACTACATAGCGATTAGAAATGGTGAAATATTGGTATTCGCAGGGAAATGGTCAGAACTTGAACAAATAATGTTGAGCAAGACAAGCCTAGAACACAGAAAACAAAGGGGCATGATCTTCTTGATATATGATTGTTAAGGTGGAGGAAGGGGGAGACAGTAGAAACCAGGTCGGCGAAACCAAAACCTTCTTGTTAAATGGTATTTCCCACAGGTTTGGGTCAGCGACCCTACATTATGTAACTAAAACCAAACAACTACTCAACATATAAAGGTCAAAAATAGACCTCTAAGTGTATCACAATAGCTCAAAAGCTATGTATGTATGTTCATAAGGATAAGCAAACTCTATTGTTGACGTTTCATTTAAAGTCCTAAGTGAATTTCCTTTGGTGTAGGCCATATGGATACTGTATATGTTTTTGATACACTGTGTATTGTATATATGTCTAACTGACCTAGGGAAGGGAAAGAAAAACAGGGTGTAAGATATCACAAGAAATGTACACACTGCCCTATTATGTAACTGCACCCCTTTTGCACAACACCATGTCAAAAAATTTTATAATTAATAAATAAAAAATGAAGAGTCAACAGCCATCCTAAGCAGATAGGAATACATGCTCCTGAGCATCTATCCCCACCCAGGGCTTACCACCCCTAGGAGCACTGCCACCTCCAAGGCAAGAGGCAGGTTTTGTCTTAAGCCATTTTTACCTTTAGTCCTTCAACAGTATACTTTAAAAAAAAAGTATAATCCTTTAAAATCTTACTTAGAGCCAGATATAGTAGTACACTCTTGTAATCCCAGTACTTAGGATGCTGAGGCAGAGCAGAGGGATCATGAGTTTGAGGCCTGTCTCCCGCCCCCCCCCGCCCCCAAAAAAGAGTAGCTCCGTACATAAATAAAGGGGCTGTGGCTTTTGCTTACATATCCTTCCACCTACCTGTACTACCTAGGCCACTCTTAAGAATCTAATGTTGTGAGACAGGAAAGATGGCGCCGATAGAATAGGGAGGCATCCCGACTCACTCCAACGGCATAGTGAGCTGGGAACTCCAACACCCAACACCCCATCAAGAACCCAGCTAAACCAGCAGCCAGAAGCAGTGGAGAAACACAGGAAAACAAAAAGGAGCAAAAAAGAAGAACCGAAAACCTACACGGAGCTGGAGATTCACCGGGGCACCCTCCCCGCACCAGCCGACCCTGGCCCAAACAGGGTCAGGCTGGGAAAGGGGAACCCGGCGATTGGCAGACAGGCTGCCAGGAGCGCAGAATTCATATAGTTGGAGACCCCACAAACACAAGGCAGGGTGCGGACCAAGATACACACCGGCAACGACGAGAAGTTCGGGTCCATACCGGGTTCGGACAAGGGAACCCAGCACGGCAGAAATCGGGAACCAGGGAAGCCACCACGACACTTAGCCAACCCCTGGAGGGCCAACGGCTGCGCGGGACACACACACAAAGCAGCAAACGTGAGTGCCCTCCCTCCCCCGCCCCCACCCCTGAGGGAACAAAGAATCCCCAAATCAGGCGGGGAAGCTCCCATCAGGCGCTGGGAAGTCAGTTTAGCAGGGGAAGGGCTCAGCAGCACCAACACCCCACAGGTTCCTGAACTGGCAGAACCGGCCCCGCCCCCTTCCCAACAGGGGCCGGGGAGATGGCTGGTTGTGCAAACCCCACCCGAGGCACCTGGACCTCACAGACTCTTACAACTAAAACCACAGGCACTGGTGGACAATACCAGCCCAGCAGGGTCACCTGAGCCTGATCACGTCCCCCACTCACAGCAGAGGTGAGGTCTGAAGGTGCCAAGCTACACACAGACAGTCGATCCCACTGGACCCCACACATACCGCCCCTCCCAACGGACTCGTGGGAGGGCGCAAGCACAACCCAACAACCCAGGACTTGCTCTGGGAGGCATATCCCGCCGAAGTGCCTGTTGCAGTGGACGCACAGCGCACAGGAGGGCGGGGCCCCCAGCGACAGTGCCCGCTCTGGTAGGCGTACCCTGCACTGGTGGGTGGGGCCACAGCGGCAGCACCTGCTGCCATAGACATGTCTACACAGGAGGGAGGGAAGAGCTACAAACCAAACCTGAGACGCCATCCAGATCCCCAGATGCGCAAATCACAAAGAAAAATAACTCAGTTCATCAAAGGGCAAGCCAACTCACCAGCTCCAAAAAGCAGCACGACTGAAGAGGAGATGGAGACTAAAAAAGCAAATGAGGCCATGTTAACAGGAATGATCGAAAGCGTCAGAAATGAAATCAGAAAACAATTCCAGGAATTTAGAGCGGAAATCTGGAAGGACACCCAGGAAGCCAAGAAAGAAATGGAAGCAAAACTGGATACAATGCAAACCTGCTTTAAAGAAATGGAAGCAAAAATGGATACAATGCAAGCTGCCTTTAAAGAAAATCTCCACATCCTAAGAATTGAAATGCATGAAAAAATAGATTTAAAATACAACTCTTTAAAGGAAGAAATCTCCACGATCAGAGCTGATATGACAACCATAAATAGCTCTCTGACATCCATAAACTCCGCAATTGAAACCATGACACAAAGAGTAGACCATATAGAATCCAGAATCTCTTGCCTGGACGATGAAGCAGCTGACAACAACCAGAAAATGACCACACTCCAAGAAAAGGTGAAGCTTCAGGGAAGACTAATCCAGGAACTAATGGACAAAGACAAGAGATATAATCTGCGCATAATTGGAATAGAAGAAGGAGCCGAATACCAGAGCAGAGGGCTTAATCATGTTCTCAAAAAGTTATTGCAGAAAACTTCCCCAATCTCACAGGGGACCCCATCCAGGTAACCGAAGCCTATAGGACACCTGGCAGGCCAGACCCCAGGAAAGCCACCCCAAGGCACATAATATTCAAGACTACAGACCTCAAGATTAAAGAGCAAATTCTGAATTCAGCCAAAGCGAAGAAGGAAACTTTTTTCAATGGGAAGAGGATTCGAATAACATCCGACTTATCCACACAAACTTACCAAGCTCGAAGTGAGTGGAAGAACACCATCCAAGTACTCCAGAATAACAATTTACAACCTCGGATCAAATATCCAGCGAAATTGGAGTTCACATTCGAAGGGAGAACCAGATCTTTCCACACCAAAGAGGAGCTAAAGGAGTATGTAAATAAAAAACCAGCCCTACAGCGAATATTAAGAGGGGAACCCCACCCAACAGAGATCGTAAAAGACACACAGACAGAATCAGAAAGAAACTTCAATAGCCAAAGTCCAGCAGAAACACAAGCTCACTAAAGACAAGAAAAAAAAGAAGAAGAAGAAAAAACAGCCCACCAAGAAAATGGAAGGAGAAAAAACACCCTTATCCTTGATCTCTTTAAATATAAATGGTTTAAACTCCCCGATAAAGAGGAGCAGACTGGCAGAATGGATTCGCAAACAAAAAGTTGACATCTGCTGTCTACAAGAGACCCACCTTACAGCAAGGGACAAAAACAGGCTTCGAGTGAAAGGATGGAGCAAGATCTACCAAGCAAATGCATCCACCAAAACGGCAGGTGTAGCCATTCTGATCTCAGACAAGCTGGACTTCTCTTTAAAGTCCACTCAAAAAGACAAAGAAGGACACACATTTTAATACAAGGAAAAATCCAGAATCAAGAAATCACGGTGATAAATGTATACTCACCAAACAAAAGAGGCCCGACATATGTCAAGCAAATTCTCAAAGAATTACAGAGCAAGATAGATGCAAACACAATCATAGTGGGTGACTTTAATACTCCTCTCTCTCCAAGAGACAGATCCAACACCCAGAGGATTAGTAAGGGAGCTGAGGACCTAAATAACACCATTTCCCAAATGGATCTAACAGACCTATATAGAACCTTCCACCCTACAGAGACCCAATACACCTTCTTTTCAGCAGCCCATGGATCATATTCCAAAATAGACCACGTCATAGCCCACACAAAGAACCTCAGCAAATACAAAAGTATTGACGTCATCGCATGTATTATATCTGATCACAGTGGATTAAAGGTAACCCTCAACAACAAAGGATACCACAGAGCCTATACACACTCTTTGAGGCTAACCCCCACGCTGCTATCCAACACTTGGGCCACAGACCAAATTAAAGATGAAATCAACGAATTCATAAGCCACAATGACAAAGAAAACACATCACAAAGAAACCTATGGGACACAGCTAAGGCAGTACTGAGGGGCAAGATCATTGCACTCAGCACCCACATTAAAAGAATGGAAGCAGAGCAGGTGAATACACTCACGATGAAACTAAAACAACTGGAGAAACAAGAAATGACAGAATCTAAAACGACTAGGAGGGGAGAGATCACAAAGATTAAAGGAGAGATAAATCTGATTGAAAATAGAAAGACCATTCAACAAATAAATAAGACTAAAAGCTGGTTCTTTGAGAAAATAAACAAAATTGACAGACCCCTTGCAAGACTTACAAAAAAAAGAAGAGAAGAGACTCATATTCGTAAAATCAGGGACTCCACAGGAAAAATTACAACAAGTACACACGATATTCAAACAATCATAAGGAGCTATTTCCAGAACCTCTACTCAGCAAAAAACAATAACTTTACAGAAATGGATCAATTCTTAGAGAAGTACAAACTGCCCAAACTGAACCAAGAAGAAATAAATCAACTAAATAAACCAATAACTTATGGTGAGATACAGGAGGTAATCAAGAACCTCCCTACTAAGAAAAGCCCAGGCCCAGATGGAATCACCAACGAATTCTACAAAACCTTTAGTGAGGAGCTAACTCCAATACTCCTCAAACTCTTCCACGAAATAGAAACGGAGGGAGAAATCCCAAACTCATTCTACGAAGCTAATATCATACTCATTCCCAAACCAGGCAGAGATCCAACAAAAAAAGAGAACTACAGACCAATATCACTAATGAACACAGATGCAAAGCTCCTCAATAAAATATTAGCTAATAGGATCCAGAAACTGATCAAGAATATCATACATCATGACCAAGTAGGCTTCATCCCTCAGTCACAAGGATGGTTCAACATCCGTAAATCAATCAACGTAATTCACCACATAAACAGAACTAAAATCAAGAATCACATTGTTATCTCAGTCGATGCCCAAAAAGCCTTTGACAAAATACAACATCCATACCTATTAAAAGCTTTGGAGAGAACAGGAATAGATGGAACATTCCTCAAAACAATAAAAGCCATATACAACAGCCCAACTGCTAATATCATATTAAATGGAGAGAAACTTAAATCATTCCCCCTAAACTCAGGAACAAGACAAGGATGCCCACTCTCCCCACTTCTGTTCAACATAGTGCTGGAATCCCTAGCCATAGCAATAAGGCAAGAGGAGGACATCAAAGGGATCCACATCGGCAAGGAAGAAATCAAGTTATCCCTATTCGCAGACGACATGATCTTATATCTGAAGTACCCAAAAAACTCAGTACCCAAACTCCTACACCTAATAAACCAATTTGGCAAAGTAGCAGGATACAAAATCAACCCACAAAAGTCAGCAGCTTTTCTGTACACCAGCAATAGACAAACAGAAAAGGAAATTATGGAAACAATTCCATTTACAGTAGCCAAAAAAAGAATAAAGTACCTAGGGATCAACTTAACCAAGGACGTGACGGACCTATTCAATGAAAACTACAAAAATCTAATAAGGGAAATCAAAGAAGACACCAGGAGATGGAAAGACCTCCCATGCTCATGGATAGGCAGAATCAATATAGTGAAAATGGCCATATTGCCCAAATTGTTATACAAATTCAATGCAATACCTATCAAAATCCCAGCCACATTATTCACTGAAATAGAGAAACCAATCCATAAATTCATATGGAACAGCAAAAAAACCTAGAATAGCCAAAGCAATTCTAGGCAAAAAAAGCAGTGCAGGAGGTATCACAATACCTGACTTCAAGCTCTACTACAAGGCCATCATAACAAAAACAGCATAGTATTGGTATAAAAACAGATCGGAGGACCAATGGATTAGAACTGAAGACCCAGAAATAAAACCGCACTCTTACAGCCAACTGATATTCAACAAAGGAGCTAAAGACATACAATGGAATAAACATAGCCTCTTCAACTACTGGTGCTGGGAGAACTGGGCAGCCATATGCAGAAAACTCAAAGTAGACCCAAGCCTATCACCATGCACCAAGATCAACTCAAAATGGATCAAGGACCTCAACATCAGACCTGAATCCTTGAAACTACTGAAGGACAGAGTAGGAAAGACACTAGAACTTATAGGCACAGGAAGGAACTTCGTGAATAGAGTCCCAGGGGCACAACAAATAGAGGAAAGACTCGACAAATGGGACTACTACAAAATAAAAAGTTTCTGCACAGCTAAGGACATAGCCACCAAAATAGAAAGACAGCCAATGATATGGGAAAGGATATTTACCAGCACAGCAACAGACAAAGGCCTGATATCGGTCATCTACAGAGAACTCAAAAACCTAAGCCCCTCCAAGCCCAATAAACCTATTAGGAAATGGGCAAAAGAGCTAAAGAGAGACTTCACAAGAGAAGATATAAAAATGGCAAAGAAACACATGAGGAAATGCTCAACATCCCTCCTAGTAAAGGAAATGCAAATAAAAACAACCCTGAGATACCACCTCACCCCAGTTAGAATGGCCTATACTCTGAACTCAGGAAACAACAAATGCTGGAGGGGCTGTGGGGAAAGAGGAACCCTTCTCCATTGTTGGTGGGAGTGCAAATTAGTACAACCACTTTGGAGAACAGTATGGAGGTTTCTCAAAAAGCTCAATATAGACCTACCCTATGACCCAGCCATACCACTCCTAGGCATCTATCCTAAACAGCAAAATCCAAGATATCAAAAAGGCATTTGCATTTGTACTTCCATGTTTATCGCGGCACAATTCACAATAGCTAAAATATGGAAACAACCCAGATGCCCCCTCACAGACGAATGGATCCAAAAAATATGGTACTTAAACACAATGGAATACTACATGGCGATTAGGAATGGTGAAATATTGTTATTCGCAGGGAAATGGTCAGAACTCGAACAAATAATGTTGAGCGAGACAAGGCTGGAACATAGAAAACAAAGGGGCATGATCTCCCTGATATATGATTGTTAACAAAGGGAGACGGAGAGACAGTAGAGACCAAGTCTGTGAATCCTGTATATGTTCTTGATACATCGTATATTGCATATATGTCAACCTGACCTAGACAAGGGATAGAAAAACAGGTCGTAAGATATCATAAGAAATGTACACACTGCCCTACTATGTAACTGCACCCTCTTTGCACAACACCTTGTAAAAAAATTTATGTCCAATTAATAAAAATAAAAAAAAAAGAATCTAATGTTGTCAAGTCTTTCATAGCATGGGAAGTCAATGATCAGGAAAGAAAAAGTGTGTTTTAGCACTTTGCCCCATATAATTCTAACACTCTATGAAAAGGACCTATTCTGTGGTGTAGCTGATGAAGCTGTTGTTTTGGATGTGAATCTGGTTTATTCAGTTCCTGGCTATCTCCTCCCTAAAATACTCCACTCGACTGGCTCCATCCATCATTCACAGCTCAGGGACAAACACTTTGGCACTTCCCCATCCTCCTGCCACTTTTAAAGGAGAGGGCCTGAGAACTTTGCTAAAACAAACTGTAGCTAGGTCTATTCCTCTTGCAAGCTCTATGAGACATGAGTGGAGGACAGCTCTCCCGAGGACGCTGCTCTCCCAGGGCACTTGCCATATGTTTTTGTCTGGCTGCAGGAGAGTGTTGATGCGGTTGACAATCCAGCTGAAGAGTCTGCCATACAGGGCTTTGGACATGGCATCCCGGACATCCGCAGCTCTGTCCACTGTGTTGGCACGGACAATGGTCTCCCCTCGAGTGACCACACAGTGGGATGTGAGGGCTTCCTGCAGTTCTTCAGGGCTGATGCAGAGAACCGAGGCAGCTGCAACACAGAGTAAGGATGATACTGGGGATGTGAACTTTCCTTCAGTTAGTCAGTCAGCCTTTTGTCTAGTATGTGCCAGACTCTGCTCTAGGCACTTCAGAGTCTAGAGTCCTCTTAACTCAAGATACTTCGAGCCCCAGTGGGGCAGGGGGATGGGAAAGTCCCATACTGCTCTGACAGTTTTTCACACATGTTTGATTTTTTTTTTTTAAGTAGGGAGTGGGGGGCCAAGCTCCAGTGGCTCAGGCTTATCATCCTAACTACTCAAGAGGCTGAGATTTGAGGATCACATTTCAAACCACCCAGGCAAGAAAGTCAGTGAGATGCTTATATTGATGCTTATCTCTAATTAACCACCAAAAAGAGAGAAAGAGAGCTATGACTCCAGTGGTAGAACACTAGGCTTGAATGAAAAAGCTAAGGGGACAGTGCCCAGGTAAAATCGGGGGTGGGATGGTCGTCAATGAATCAAATTGGAGAAAGAGAATCACATAGCCCATTCATAGATTGCAGACTTAAAGGGCTACAGGCTTGCCTCAAGAGGCAGAGTACCCCCCAAGCAAGACTGCCAAGCAAGCAGGGGACCTGAGTTCAAACTCTAATACCTGCACATAAAGAAGAAGACTAAAAGGCAGTACTGGTCAACACCAAAAAAGGTTTTGCCATATTTAATTCAGTTTGGGTTCTTTTTTTTTCTTGTAACTGAGATTTCTCATCCTTTGTGTTATCATAATTACAGGTAAAATGTAAAGGTAAATAAATAGAAGCTTGCTTTCTTGCCTGCAGATGCTGACTCAGAAATTTAGAGTGGGGTCTGAATTCTTGTACTTTCTCAGAAAGTTATAGATGATTTTCAGCAATTGAGGTTGGAGAGGGAGTGCCCACGGTCACTTGCCATGCAATCATTAATACAAACCACCTATTTTCAGCTTTCAGAAGAACTAACACTTCACAGGACATCTTTTGGGACAGTGAAAATGGTTAGTGAAAACATCCAGAACAGTAGTAGGAACGGCCACAGCTGCATTATATTCTACAGATTCTTGGAAAACTACCAGAGTAAAAGAAATATGTACTGTGACAGCATAGAACACAGGAAGCAAATAATTACCATTCTCCAAAGCTTCGGCATTGGGCACCTGACTTTTATCTGTTTGGTGTTGAGAGGAAATAGCTGCAAACTCAATGTTCCCAATATTCAAAATTCCAGCCAGAACTCTGTACACGGAGTTCACCTCCTGAAAGGGAAATTAGAAGCCATGTTTGAAGGTTGTTGCCAAAGGAGCCAATGAGTCACCAGCCCGTTAGTGGGAAGTATTCGTTTTCCACCAAAGTCTATTCTTAGAACTTTGGGGCACACACAAACTTCCCAACCTCCCTTGCAGTTTAGGGGTGGTGATGTTACTGCATTTTAACAATGGAGCAAGGGTGGAATGAGGTGCGCTTCTAGCGGTCCCTGGCTCCATGAGAGTGAGCAAGCCACTGCTACACCGTTCTGATCATTATTGTTGGCTGGAACTCCCAGCAACCTGACCTTAAGCATATCATTGATGAGGATGATGGAGACTAAGGGTGGATTGCATGCAATGTGGCTGCTCTCTGCAACCTGAACATCTTTCCTTGGAACAGTGATGTAAGAATATAAGAAGGGGCTGATATTCTTTGGGTTTTGTTGGGGGTTTTTTTGGCGGGGGGGGGGGGGCGGGCATTAGTCCTAGGGCTCAAACTCAAATCCTAGGTACTGTTCATGAGGTTTTTTTGCTCAAATCTAGTGCCTTATCACTTGAGCCACATCCCTATTTCCAGCTTTTTGGTAGCTAATTAGAGCTAAGCATCTCACTGACTTTCATCCCTGGGCTGGCTTTGAACAATGGTTCTCAGATTTCAGCCTCCTAAGTAGTTAGGATTGCAGGTATGAACTACCAGTGACCAGCTGTGTTAGCCTCTAAATTTAGGTATGGTCTATTCTCTAAAATGAAAGAGTAAATGTTCTCTTTCCTTCTTCTGATGTAACTTTTCTGAACTGGTTGGGGAGGCATACACTGATGGCTTGCTAGGACATCTGCATGATAGAGTACACAGTGATGAAGTCATTAGAACTCATGTGTGATACTGTACATAGTAAAACATATATTTGGCCCTTGTCTCTAGTTTCTAGACCAACAGCTTCTAAAAATCTTTGTAATTATCTGAGTGATTAGAGTCTTGTTATTGGTACTTTTCAATCATTTCTGATAATGAACATTGTGGGCCTCTAGATTGAATTGAGATGGGTAGGGAGCTGGTTGGCTAAGGAGGAACCAATCATGCCCGAGACCTGGGCAATGAAGGTTCCAAGCTAGCCAGGGAAGAAAAGTCCACAAGATGCCATCTCCAAAATAATGTCCCAAAAGCCTGGATAGAAAGAGCTGAGTAACTGATAGGCCCCTGAGTTTAACTCCCCGCCCCCCCCCCACACACACACACAAAGAAGAAGGAAGAAGGAAGGAGGAGAAGGAAGAGAAAGAGGAAAGAAAGAAGAAGAGGAGGAGGAAGAAGAGAAAGAAAGAAGAAAGAGGAGGAGGAGGAGGAGGTAGAAGTGGTAGAGAAGGAGGAAGAAGAAGAGGAAGAGACAGAAGTGGTAAAGGAGGAGGAAGAGAAGGAGGAGGAAGAAGGAGGAGGAAAGGGAGGAGAGGGAGGAAGGAGAAGAGGAGGCAGATTCAGCCTGGGACTTTGGGATAGTGCCTGAAATAGAGAAATGTTATTAGACTAAGTTCTTAAATCATGGACTCTAATGTTAAGGCTAGGTAAATAGAATAGAATTAAATTGGAGGTCATTCACTTGGTGCCAGGGAATTAGTTGGGGAAAGGGAGTCATATTGGATGTCAGAAATTTGAGTGAAATGATTTCAGATTATCCATGACCTGTTTTTATATTGAAAATGGTATATAAGTTGTATTAATGGTTTAAAAAAAAATAGGCTGATCGCTGTAGCACATGCCTCTGATCCCAGCCTCACTGGGAAGATTCTAGTTCAAGGTCAGCCCAGACAAAAAGTTCGAGAGACTCCCAACTCAATCAGTAATCTGTTCATGAATGTGGTGGTGCTTGCTTGTCATCTCAGGTTGGGAGACACAGGAAGGGGAAGGAGGTTTCAAACCAGTTAATCCCTGAACAAAAATGCAAACCCTAGGGGCTGGGAATATGGCCTAGTGGTAGAGTGCTTGCCTCATATACATGAAGCCCTGGGTTCGATTCCTCAGCACCACATATATAGAAAAAGCCAGAAGTGGCGTTGTGGCTCAAGTGGTAGAGTGCTAGCCTTGAGCCAAAAGAAGCTAGAGACAGTGCTCAGGCCCTGAGTTCAAACCCCAAGACTGGCAAAAAAAAAAAAAAAAAAAAGCAAACCCTAAAGTACATGGGCAGGGGCTTCGCTCAAATGGGAGAGTTACCTGCCTTGCAAGATTGAGGTTCTGATTTCAAACCCCAGTACCATCACCAGAAAAGTATATTTATTTATGTAAACTGTATATTTTCTATATGTGAAACAGTAAAATATCTAACCAGCAAATTTCCACATTATTTTTGCTTATAGATGGAGAAAAATATTTGCACACACACAAAAATACTCAGCAAGTTACTTGATCTAGTGTTCTAGAGAGCAGCGTACGAACAGGAAGTAGCATTAGATCACTGATAAAGCATTATCTCCCAGACTAAGCCTACCAACAGATAGCACTCAGTAAAACTAAAAACCTAGCACAGTCGGGAACAGTGACACCTGCTGGATACCTGATAACGTTAAAAGACAAATGAGGATTCTAAGCAGGCCTTCTACTATAGATAAATATTGTTCTTCCAGCTTTTAAATCAAGGGCAAGATGTCATGTTTCCGACTTCAAGAATCACTGTTTAATCACACAACTTAAAAGTGGCTACGGAGAACACCTACCAAATGGGTTTTCTGGGACTCGTCTGGATTTAACATGACAGCTGCTCATTACCTTGATCAATACAGTGTGAGGCAGGCTGAATACATCAAGCATTCCCACAGAGCAGAGAGGGGGAACGGACTACAGCAAGTTCTGCACCTTCTATATCTAGATCCAGTTAACTCAAGAAGGAATTTTAAAACACTGCATGTATTTCCTCTAATTAAAACATGTGGGGCTGGGGATATAGCCTAGCGGCAAGAGTGCCTGCCTCGGATACACGAGGCCCTAGGTTCGATTCCCCAGCACCACATATACAGAAAACGGCCAGAAGCGGCGCTGTGGCTCAAGTGGCAGAGTGCTAGCCTTGAGCGGGAAGAAGCCAGGGACAGTGCTCAGGCCCTGAGTCCAAGGCCCAGGCCTGGCAAAAAAAAAAAAAAAAAAAAAAAAACAAAACATGACCAGGAGCTGGGGCTTGCACCTGTAATGCTAGCTACTTAGGAGGCTGAGATCTGAGGATCAAGGCTCAAAGCTAGGCCAGGTAAGAAAGTCTGTGAGACTCCTATCTCCAACTAAACACCAGAAAACCAGTTGTGGTGCTGTGGGTCAAAGTGGTAGAGTGCTAGCCTTGAGTAAAAGAGCTTAGGCGCAGCGCCGAGGCTTCAAGTTCAAAGCCCCACAACCACATACACAAAATACAATGCCCAGGCTTTTCAGATATTACCATACAAGCCATAGAACCTCTCAAATAAGGTTTTCAAGCATTTCAGCACTGGGATCATGAGTCCCAAAAAAATGGTTGTCAGACAACTGCACTCAGGAACAGCCTTGTTGATTTTCTGGCAACTGTATCTTCAAGGTAATGCTCAGGTAACCACCAAAAATGGAAAACTGCTTATGACCTTGTGAGAAAACTTTTAGGTTTAAACACTAAAGTTGATGGTGGCTATGGTACCCTTCCCTGCTTCACTGAAGGAAAATGGGGATCCTAGCTTCTGCACTATCCACCATTGGTCTCCCTTTGCCCTGCCTATGGGTTAGTCAGTTCTTCCCTGATGTAGGGACTTCCATCCACCATAGTGATCAGGCAAACTGTCACACATGCGATCATATGTTTTTCTGTAAGATTACCTCATGCTCACCAGAACTTCTTGGTTGAATCTCTCTTTAATTCTTCCCATAGACACTCCAAGAAAACTTTCTCACCTTCCTTACCTTGCTCATCTCTAGCTATGGAGTCTCTGGAATCTCTATATTTCCTATAGAAACTTCTACATAATTCTCTCTTTTTATTTCCTACTACCTTCTAACTTTCTCCCTATTGTTGTTCTTGTTAAAGGTACTATGGTTTGAACTCATGTGCTTGCTAGGCAGGCATTCTATTGCTTCAGCCATTCTTCCAGCCCTACAACTTTCGATATGATAAAATGGAATAACCTCATTGTGAAGTCAAAAAGACTTAACAAGTCCTCCAGTTATCATGATTAACTGTTGATGAATATGAACTCACTCTGGCCACCAACCACCAAAAGTAGGGAGAACTTCTCCATCGCAGGCCCACTGTAGGATGTATGGCCTTCCCTTCTTCTTCCCAGAAGGCATTTCTTTAATGATGTAGGTGCTTCCTAAATCATGTGGAGGCCACGTCGAAGACTAAGTAGAACCTGGTGCTGTTTGTATGGAACCAACCTGGCCTGGCTGCCTGGCATGTCAGGTCCATATCTTTCTTTTGCCTCCCCAGGAATTCACTGCCCACTCCGTACCTTCTCACACTTTGCTGTAAGTGACTTCTGTGGGTTCACCTGTACTTCCATCAGCACTGCACTTAGAGTCACTGAAGGTTTCAATATGCCTCTTGATCTCATTTGCCATGCCATGTGCCATCTTAAAAGCCAATGGGGGCAGGGAATATGGCCTAGTGGCAAGAGTGCTTGATTTGTATACATGAAGCCATGGGTTTGATTCCCCAGCACCACATACATAGAAAACGACCAGAAGTGGCACTGTGGCTCAAGTGGCAGAGTGCGAGTCTTGAGCAAAGAGAAGCCAGGGACAGTGCTCAGGCCCTGAGTCCAAGGCCCAGGACTGGCAAAAAAATAAATAAAAAAAAAAGCTAATGGTAACCCATTGTCTGTCATGAAGACCCTGGAAATCCTCAAGACTCCCACATTATACTTCAATATATCATTCTTCTGCCTCTGCTCAGCAATATTCTTTTGATTCATAATCTATTTTGAAGAGAGATGAAATTTGACCTTTAATTCAAAGACTTCTCCCTAATTTTTACATCTAAAGATCTACAGTGTGTCTAATTATAACCATCCTCCACAGTTGCAAGTCAGTTTATGTAATGTGTTATGAGAATTCCCACACCAGCAAGACAAGCATAACATTCAACAAAAACACTATGGTTTCCCTTCAGTCCCAGAAGTAGAAATGCTCTGATCTTTATAGCTGGCTCAAGGCATAAATCCTCCAGGGCCCTTGCAAGAAGCTATCACTGTCAGTAGAAGGCTCCCTCCACCAGGGAAGTTTCTTTGCAATCAACTCAGGGTCAAGTTCTCCTTCTAGTGCTATTGGCTGCTGTCCCCAAATCAAAATTCATCCCAGAGTCCAGGCTAACATTTGCTACTCATAATTTTGCTACAAGGACTTGGGGAAAAACTTCAAGGGTTTGCTACAGGGAACTAGTGACCTTCTAGGAAAAGACAGGAAACCAGATCTTGATTGAGCCAACCAGTTCATTCATGCTCTATATGGAAATATCTGCAGAAAAACCTAAGAGAGAATCTTTCACATCAGCCATTTGGCATTTGCTGTCTGACTCCAGTCTATTGGATTTTTCTGAAATGAGTCTCATTATGTGACTTTACAAACACAAAATGAACTGAATTAGTTCATCCAAATAGGTGGTCTGCAGAGATGTAACCACAAAATTAGGGTCACAAGTTAAGTCTTAAGTTTCCTCCTTCCACTTCCAAGTTTGATTTGTTCCAATATGAATTCACAAAGATACAGTATCACACTCCTGTGACTAAGGAACAGTTTAGACCAGGCACATGAACAATTCCCACCATATTTTTCATTTCTTTCATTATTCGTTTACATAGCTATCTCTTTCTCCTGGACTTTCTCCATTGGGATTAGGAATGGCTTAAAGGATATTTATGTGAATCATTTCATTTGTTCTGCTTTGAAGTTTACTATTTTAAAGCAGATAGCATTTGCTTTATTATTCTATTAATAGAATAGCACCATTAGACTTGCTGGTAGAGTGAGGACCAATCTCTTCCCAGCATTCTATAACTTTGATGTATTCATTGAAAGCGAAATGTCATCACCCTTGCAGGCTGACTTCCCTATGGCTTCTTAACCTTTTAAGGAAGCATGCCCCTGAATATTTTGGCAGGACCCAGGTAACATTACATGGCTCTACCACATATCAACTCTTCTATAATAACCATAAATGTCCTTTAGCAGTACTGCTAACCTGTTTAACTCCTCTTTTCTAAGTAGCCAAGGGAAATGTATTTCTATTTTTATCTGACTGGGATTTTCTACTGTCTGTCAGTTTAAAGTCTGAGAAAAGCCAACAGGGAAAATTAACCACGAGCTAGGAAAAGAAAGGTATTATTATGACTAAAATTAACTATGCTAGGGAGGAAAGGGCTAGCCAAACTCATTGGATTACAGAAGCAATCCTTTATCCATAGTGGCTGTCTCAAGGTAACTGGAATGTTTTTGTAATCTAATTCTATAAGATTAAACTCTCATACTTACTTCCTAATCATTCACTCCTTTTGCTGGAAAAAAAAGTATCTATAGCTTTTACACAAAATTGATAACATTTCTGGCTTAAGCCTCGAGACTATGACATAATGTATCACAGTATAATATCTCAGCCTGGGGTTATAAATATTGTTTGTCACTACTAGCATATATTTAGTAGAGACAGCTGTATCTAATATGATAAAAGTAGGACAAGGCAGCCATGTGCTGGTGGCTCACACCTGTAATCCTAGCTACTCAGGAGGCTAAGATCTGAGGATTGAAGTTCAAAGCCAGCCCAAGCAGGAGAGTCTGGGAGGTTGTTATATCCAATTAACCACCAAAAATCCAGAAGTAGAGCTGTTGCTCAAAGTGGTAGAGTACTAGCCTTAAGCAAAAAAGCTCATGGATAGTGCTTAGGCCCTGAGTTCAAGCCCCATAACAGGAGGAAAAAAAAAACACCAAAAAAGTAGTACAAGGCTTACAGCCATAGTTACTAAAGTGGAACTCTATACAAGAGTGGCACAAAGCTACATAGGAAAGTTAAATGGGTTTTAAGTAATAGATCTTAGTACACAAAATAATACTTGCAAAAATAGAATCCTATGGTTTCAGTGTAACCTACACATTCCTGTACTCCTGTTCACAATTTGTTTGTTGGTTCGTATCAATACTGGAGCTTGAACTCGGTATTTGAACTCTTGTTGGCGTTTTCCTCTCAAGCCTGGTGCTCTATCACTTAAGCCATAACTCCACTTCTTGGTTTCACTGGTTAATTGGAGATAAGAGTCTCTTAGATTTGTCTGCCAGAGCTGGCTTTGAACTGGGATCCTCTTGTCTCTCTTGAGAAGCTAGGGTTACAGGCATAAGCTACTGGTGCCCAGCACAACACTTTAATGATTAAGATGATCCCAAATCAGAAAAGGATAGGTCTGTTTTAGTGTTTTGTTATTACAGTAGAGAACTAATGACAGTTCCTAGGAGCATGGTGCTTACAGCCATGCTTCTGTTGGGCTTCTTGTTACAATGCCGATTCTGACTCAGTCATTCGTGGATAGACCAGAAAGTCTGTTGGAAATAGTGCTCAGGTGATGACAAAGCCTCTTGGCCCTTGGCCCACATTTTGAGTAGCAAGACTTTATCTCATAACTAACATGGCACTAAAAAGTTAGACTTCCCTAAATTAGAACATCTGTGTCTTCACTCACATCCATCTAACAATAGTCACTTACTTGAGTGTCTCTCTGTCTCTTGGCAATCACTCACCTTGTCTGTGAACCCAATAATCCTGAAGCAATGCTGAATGGCTTCAAACTGTCTTCTGTAAGACTCCTTGGAAGTTATGTCATGCATGACTCTCCCCGTTTCATCAGCTATGTACCTAAGTGAAGTGGAAAAGGACAATGAGTGTTCACTTCAAACCCAGCACCTGAGGTGCCGGGCAGGTGACACTTGGGTTCCCTCTTTGCATGGACATTTCCTTGACAGTGCAATACTGGGGGTGAGGGGTGGGGATGGGAATAAAGGTACACATGGAGGAGGAAATGGGCTATGTATGTGTGTTTGCACACATGCACCAATGCTTGAACTCAGAGCCTAGAGCTCATGCTTTGCTTTTTCCACTCAAGCCTAATGCTCTGCCACTTGAGCCACACCTCCACTTTTGGCTTTTTGCTGAATAGGTGGAGATAAGAATTTCATGGACTTTCCTGCCCGGGCTGGCTTTGAACCTGGATCCTCAAATCTCAACCTCCTGAGGAGTGCACAAGTGTGAGCCACTGTACCCAACTACAGTAGTTTTTGATCCTCCTAGAAAATGCAGACCATTTAGATGTGTTTTCTACCACCTTATCTTGCATATTTAAGTTAAATAGACTGAGTTTCCTGATAGGAAAACAGCTCCATTTCCTTCCAAATTTGTCAACTGCTAATTGCACATTCATTCAAAATTAACAAGGAAAGCCTCTGGGCAAGTGGGTTTAACACAAAACTTACTTAGGAGGCTTTTCCTCAGGAAGTTTCAACTCTGAGAGTTTCTTCTGGTGGTAAAGACCAGCATAAATATAATAAAATATGTGAAAATTTTTCTCTCCCCTGAAAAAAAGGAAGAAACTTCATTAATACCATGTTCTGAGTTTCCCTTGAAATTGCCTAAGTAAGTTGCATAATTTCTTTTCTGTGTAAAGAAATGATTCCAAAGCAGATTTGCATATTCAGGCAGTTAAATATGCCTTGTTACAATTACAGAAGAGCTAAGAGTGATAGAATAGTAACTCAGAATCCTGTATTACTAAACACAGTTATCTTCACTGTAAGCAGGAATGATAAAGAATGGAGCAGGAGGCAGCTCATCCCAGCCCCCCAAACCTCTGTATCTGTGCATATGACCTCTTGTTTAGAGCCTCTGCTACTTCAAAAAGAGTGACTTCCAACTTCGAGCAGACCCCTGCTATACTGGAGCCCCAGATAGGAGTTGGGAGCTATCTAGGGAGCAGAACTGCTCCCATACCTGAGGTCTGCTCTCTCCCAACTTCATGTACTTTCAGGTAACATCCTAGCCATAGTTATTGCAGACAGGATCTGGAAAGAGTTACAAATAGAAGGTGAAAGCAGCACTGCCAGCAGAGAAAGCAGTCTGCAGCCATCACCCGCATGGGTGGAAAGAAAGCCAGTGTGAAGAGGTGGGAAGGCAGCCAGGGCCAGCCCACATAGGCCTTGGAAGGCCAGAACAAAGAAGGGTTGATGAAGCAATCAAAGTTCTCTAAATGTTTGAAACAATATGATTTTGGTACACTGGATATTATATATATGCCTACCTGAACTAGGGAAGGGAAAGAAAAACAAGGGTGTAAGATATCACAAGAAATGTACTCACTGCCTTATTATGTGACTGTACCCCTTTTGCACAACACCTTGGTCAACAAAATTTAATTAATAAAATTTAAAAAAATGTTTGATACAGGAGCTGAGTGCGCTGAAAGTGTGACATAAACAGATTGTGGTGAGAAAAATACAGATTGTCCAGTTGCAGCATAAGACAGAGGGGGAAAAAAGCGACATAGACTGAAGGGATCCAGTAGGGTGTCCACGTGAGAAGCAAGTAGGCCTGAACAGTGGATCAGCAGTGGTGATGAAGAGCAGGGAAGGCTTAGGTATATATGTTAGAGAAATGACTTAAAGAATATCCCCAGGGACAGGATGAGGATGGGAGTTGGAGTCTGCCTGCTAGGTTCCCAGAATGAGCAGCCAACAACAATGGTACCATTCACAGAAGCAGCAAGTGGTACTCTGGGTAAAACAGTCCTTGTTCTCTAACCTTCTGTTCAGTGAACAAACATTAACCAACCTTATCTTAACCTTACTGTGGCCTTACGTGTGTGTGTGTGTGTGTGTGTGTGTGTGTGTGTGTGTGTGTGTGTGTCCTGGGGCTTAAACTCTGGGCCTAACCATTGTTACTTAGTGTTTTTTGTTTTGTTTTGTTTTTCACTCAAGGTTGGTCCTCTACCACTTGAGCCATAACTCCGCTTCTGGTTAATTGGAAATAAGTCTTTAACAGATATTCCTGCCTAGGCTGGTCTTGAACCACAATCATCATATCTTAGACTCCTGAGTAGTTTTGATTACAGGTGTAAACCACTGCTACCTGGGGACTTTCCTACATTTTATTGCAGATACCTCTTCCTCCAAGATTTTCCTGTCAATATTTATCTTTAGCTTCTACCAAAAAAAAAAAAAAAGAATTCTCATATTCTCTGTGTCTTTGTCTCTGTGTCTGTCTGTCTCTCTCTCTCTAAAAACTCAACACATGGAATATTCTCAGTATGTAAGGCTAGCACTCTACCACTTGAGCCACTGCTCCATTTCTATCCTTTTAGTGGTTAATTGGAGATAAGAGTCTCACAGACTTTCCTTCTAGGCTGGCTTTAAACTGTGATCCTTAGATCTCAGCCTCCTGAGTAGCCAGGATTGCAGTATGAGCCACCAGCACCCAGCTTATAATTCCAGTTTTGAGTATCTAGTGGCTTTTTTAAAAGCATGTATCATAATACTTCTAGATTTTGTCCGGCACAAAACATCTCCATCCCTAGCCCTTTGTATCCTGCCCCTCCACATCTTTTTTATAGTTTTAAAAACTACCAAAGAAGTTTTGCTTAAATAATTTCTTGCTGTAGGGAGTAGGATGGGGAAAGCTAAAGAACAAGAATGAAAATGGAAGCCTCCCAAAGCCTCCAAGTTTGTATTGGAGAGCAAAGACAGAATGCTAAAGTGGTACACCTACACTGCCTGTTTGATAACTCTGGACTTTTCCAGGAGGTACTCTGAGATTCTTGCGCCCATCACAGCTCCAGTCGGTGTGAACATCATTTCTAGATACTTCCCAAACCGGCTGGAATTGTCATTGATGGCCGTGCACGCATTCCCGAAGGCTTCCACCAGAGAGTTCACTTGAAGAATCTTCTCTCGCAATGTCTGATTGTCTGCCTGGGTCAAACAGAGAAAAGTCAGGAGACTTAGAAAAGTGATTTGCCCTTGCTCCCCTTAAGTCACATGATCCTTTCCCAAAGACCTCCATTTGGGGAAATTTGCTTCAGCCATTAGCGTCTTTTTCTCAAATGAGCAACTCACTAGGTACACATGAAATAGACTAGACTATCCTAGGCAGCAGTGGTTAAAACTTGATACACATCCTTTGTAATCCCTAACAGGTCAGATGCTTAAGTTTACAGCTGGAGACTGGTGACCCATGTCTGTAACCCCAGCTACTCAGAAGGCTGAGAATTGAGAACCCCAGTTCAAAGCAGCCTGAACAGACAAATCTAAGACTCTTATCTTCAATTAACCAGTAAAAAGCCAGAAGTGGAGGAATGGTTCAAGTGGTAGAGAATCAACTTTGGGCAAAAAAAAAACAACTAAGCAAGAATGTGAGGCCCTTAGTTCAAAGCTGAGTATACATACACACACAAAATAAAAGGCAAGCATTTGAAATAGATTCTGTAGAATTTTTTCCTCAGTCATCCATTATAATAATCAGTAAACCACCTCTATGGAAACCTTCCTTAACTTCTTCTGTGGTCATATCATAAACTGATTCCAGGTAGAAGCAATTTCCAGACAAAATTTGCAATCATTTCATCAACAATCATTTTCCCAAGCTGAAAATTTCAATTTTGCTTAACTTTTGCTCAAAGCTTTTCATTTTCCATCTTCTTAATCATCACAGTGGCTCTCCCTGATGTTTTGCATAGTGTTTAACCACTTTCACCGTTTAATGGCTAAATGTTTCTATTATATTGAAAACATGAAAAATTAATTGCCGATAATCTAGTAAATTCGTGCTGGCATTATTTTCCTCACTATGTGAAGCAAGGGCAGCATGCTGGCATCTTAAGAGGTCTCACTATCAGGAAGCAAACATAAGAAAGACGGAAGGGTTTTGCAGAGCGTCTGACACTAATACAGTGCTCTGTCATTTATAATATACGCAGATGCTCTGCAGGAACTTCTCGCCACAATACCGAAGGAAGGTTGGTCAATACCTTTCCCAGGAAAGTCAGATGTTGAACAATCAGGTGGGCACTTTCTGTCTTCCCCGAGCCACTTTCTCCACTGATGACAATACACTGACACAAGAAACAGGGTGTCAAGGTAAGAATTTAGGATGTAGAATAGCAACAGCTTTCATACAACATGTACCCGCAATGTATCCCTTAATTTGTCGCTAAGCACTAGGTCTATACTGGGACTCTTTCCATCTCAAGACATGGAGAGGTTCTTCAACCTGTGGTTTGGCTGCTTAGCATTTCAATGTATAAATAAATGAATCATCATTTATTTACTGGTGGATACTTAGGGGATTTTTGTCATCACAAACAATATTACAATGAACAATGCTATATAGTGGTCATGCTGGTTGTTTGCAGGTTTCTTGTCTGTGGAAATGCATTCTGAGAAGGGAAGTGGATGATGGAAAGGTAAAGCTATTGTAAAATTGGTAGAGATTCTTCCTTGGCTAGCGATAAGTGAACTACCTGCTCTCCTACAGCCTCACCACACAGTGTGCTGAGTTTATCAGTCTAGTAGGTTAAAAAAATGGCATCTCAGTGCAGTTTTAGTCTACATGCTTATTATGAATGAAGTTGAGAATCTTATACTTGCTTTAAGCATTCATACTTGTTTTAGTGACCTAATTCTATCCTTTTCCTTGCATTTAATTGTATTGTCAACCTTTTTTTAACCACCTATGACATGCATAAAGGAGCTCTTGATGAACAGAAACAAGATATAGTATAATAAAAACTGCCTATTTGGTCTTTGTCCTTGACTCCTTGCACAAAACTCTTAAAACCCTTGGTGATTCCAGAGTGATAGACAGCAGCATCCTTTATGGTCCACAAGGAGCCCCTTCCCATCACACCTTAGTTTACTGCTAATGATGTGTTTCAAGATGGAACCCTGGACAACTTCAAGATGGAGATCTGACCAAATAGATGATTAGAGGTGAGGAACTTTCAGCCCCATCTCCAGGGAAGGGAAAGAGGTTGGAGACTGAATTAAAAGAAAAACAAACCCTTATGGGATTTTATTCACAAAACTGAATGAGGGGGAAGGGGGAAATGAGGGAGGAGGTAACAAACAGTACAAGAAATGTACCCAAGGCCTAACATATAAAACTGTAACCTCTCTGTACGTCACTTTGACAATAAATAAGAAAAAAAAAAACTGAATGAGTTGGTAAGTACAACACAGTGCTGGGTGGGAGGCGCGGGGCGGGGGGGCGGGGGGAGAGGCATGCACCTCTGTGAGTTCCTCCCATTTACCTGCCCTATGCATAGCCCTCACAGACAATCCTAGGCTGATCCTAGTTTGCACCCTTTACAGCTGCTGGTAAGATCATTGTTTTCATCAGTTCTGTGAATTGATCTAGTGAATTAGCCAACCTCACATGCAACAAGGGAACCCTTGAGTTTGTATTGGGCTTGGCAGAAGTGGAGAGCAAAGCCTGGGTCTGAATTGTGGGCATCGTGTGAACCCTCAGCCTGTGGGGTCCATGCTAATTACATTTAGGGATGTGATTGAATGATGGGATGCCCAGTTAGTGTCAGAATTGGAGGTTAGTGTTGGAAAACATATTTGGGGTCAGAAAAAAAAAAGAGGAGAAGAGAACAGAAAAAGAGAAGAAGAAGAAAAGACAAGACAGTAGGGCAACTTGTTACCTTGCAAACCACACTATCTCTCTCCATTTACTTCTCTGGGTATTTGTGGACAGTTCACAAGTCTCCATACTTAGTTCTACAGTGAACCTCCGTATTTCATTCTGATTTATTCTTCCATAAAAGTGTAGACTTCCCAGGTCTCAGATAATACATACAAAGTCACTTTCTATAAAACTTGCATGCCAAATTAGATTATCTCTACTGCAAAAGAATTTTTAAAGAAAAATAATGTACCTAATAAAAGTAAAGGAGGGGCCAAAGGTAGGATACGTCACCACTGTGAATTGGAAGTCTAGGAAAATGTACAGATAAAAACTGTTTATTTAGCATTGACCTTAAACTACCTACAGATTCTTCACAGCTTGTGTGATGCAGGATCCATTGTAACCCAAATGTAATACATACAAAAATGATCAATTCTGAGCTGTTAATAGGAAGGAATTTCACTTATGCCATTCTATAGCTTGTTTTTATTACAGCCATTACTATTTAATGAGGTCATGTTTGCTCCATCTTCTCATTATGCTCATATTAGGAATATCTATGATATTTCATGAGAGAAAATGAGGGTTAAGGAAATCACATTTCTTGAAAATGGTTTTCTCCTTCTCCTGCTATGATGGCTCTGCACTGCAGTTTCAGTTCCCCTTCCCCTGGGCCAGTCTCAGCAACCAGAGTAGAAAGGTTCCCAGAAGACTTAGAAGCTGAAGAAAATGAAGTGCAGCTTGTTGTAAGACTTGCTAGGAAAAGAAGGCAAGTCCCCACCTGGTCTTTGTTGAAAGTCACCAAGCACTGGTAAGCAGCATCTGCTGATGCAAATATGTGCGGGGGATTGGAGGCACGTTTCACCCCATGATAAAGCCTGGAAAACTGAAGAGGGGAAAGAATTAGCTAATTTAAAGGAGTTTTCTAATGTTCCACAGGACTATCCACTACAAGGCTTTGTCATTCAGCAGGGCACATAACTTCAGGAAAACTCTGGAGCCTGCAGACCTGAGTTCTAATCCTGGTTCTGCATTAGTGGCTTTGTGAGATTGTTCAAAGGTACTAACTTCTCTGTATTAAGTCATCTGCTAAAGTAGATCTACTAGTATCTTCCTGATTTTGCAAAGGAACATAAGCCAGTACCTGGCAATAGTAAGCACTCAAGAATCGTCAGACATTACAGTAGCGGCTTGCTTTAAAATGTTACCCCCCCCCCCAAAGATAAGTACTCCATTTTTGCTTAATTATTATCTGAAATTTGGAGGAGAGTATCTAGGGTGGCATGATTTAATCACCACGTCTTTCTTCTTTTTATTTGCACGTGTTTTTCCCCAGTACTGGGGATCAAACCCAGGGCCCTATACATGCTGTGATAGTGCTCTACATTAAATGAGATCCCCAGCCCAGTCCTTGTGATTTCAGCTTCCCAGGAAAGACCAATGGGTTCTCAGCACATCCCTCACCTGTGGAGAATATATGCTTAGGCTCTGGAAGGGGTTCAAGGCAATTAGAATGTCTCCAACATAGGTGTAAATTAGCGAGTCTGTATAACGTTTTTGCAACTGATGAATAATTGTGTCCTAAGAGGAGAAAACCAGCATTGAGAACAAATGGCAGAGTTCTATAAATAACAACAGATTCATTCTTATAAGAACATTTTTTCTCTAAAAGACCAATACAGTACATTTAAATCAGCCACAGACCCTAATATTCTCAATCATTAAAATGAGATAGTGGCTTTGAAAGAAAAAAAATAGGAATATACCAAATAATTAGGGTTTGCTAAAGGATATTGAAATCTCCAACCAAAATTTTGTTGTGGTGGGTGGGGGGGAGGTCTTACCCCTTTAAGATGTTCAATAGAATTCAACAAGCCATCCTGATGCTACAGACAAAATTGTCATTTCATTTCTCAAAACATTGCATTTAAAAATCTAGGAGGGAGCTAGGTGTTGATGGCTCATGCCTGTAACCCTAGCTACTCAGGAGGCTGAGTTCTGAGGATCACAGTCTAAAGCCATTTCAAGCAGCAAACTCCATGAAACTCTTATCTCAATTAACTATCAAAAAGCCAGAAATGGCACTGGGGCTCAAAGTGGTACAGCACTAGCCTCAAGCACAAAGGCCCGCACCCAGGTCCTGAGTTCAAGCTCCAGGGCCAGCACATAAGCACATGTGCACACACACACACACATCTAGGAAGAAGGAAATACGGAATTGAACATTTTGATATTCAGATATTAAAGGGTCCCCAGAATTTGACTCAGCAGAAGCAGATTTCACACAATTAATAAAGTTAAATGTTCATGATATATTAAATGGAGGGAATGGTTTTCAGATTTAGAACGCAAACTACATTAACTTCACTATTTCCATGAACAAAGCTCATTTTTATGAACAACAACTATCTGAAGGATAAATTGAATTTTTTTCCTAAGCGGAAAACAATTTGAACTGTTAAAATCCATCATTTAAGAGATGTTTTATTGGAAAAATACAAATCCTTTCTCTACAGCATTCCAAGGACCATAAACAAGCACAACATAGGATCATAGTCAGCGACCTAATGTCCCTGAGCTTTTTTTTACCCCACGGCCAAACAAAGAATTAGATTTTCAAATGACTTTCAAGAACATAATCTACAACAGAAAGGTCAGGCCATTTATATGAAACAAAAACCAACCATGAGAATTGTCTACTAAGTGTTTGATACCTCATTCAGAACCTCAAGATTGACCAGGTCATCCTCCAGGCAGTACTTTTCAGCATCTTCCACACGATAGGGTCTTCTGGTGTGCATCCTCTCGTGCCTAGAAAGAGATGGATAGAACACGAGCACACAGAGAGTTAACACATGCTGAAGGTGGGCACTGAGAGCAGCTCTCTGGCCATCCTCTTACATGACACATTCCTAGACTTCAGAGAATAAGAAAGAGCAAGTCCAGTCCAGATGTCCAAGCATCAAGTCTCCCTTCTGCCGCAGAGAGGCGGGCTGCCTCACAAACTGCCCTGTTATATATACTTGCTTTTCTTAAATTCTAACTGCAGTATTTCCAGGAATAAATATCTCCTACATGTTTTTCTATTCAGTTTGGTGCAAGATCACTGTCAACTCATGTGCAATATTTCACATAAAAAGGACCGAGTTATGAAATGTCTGAGATCTTCAAAGGAAAGATGTTCATGTATGCCATTTCACATAAATGAAATTGCAGGTGTAGTGTGTGTTTACTACAAGCATAGCTTTCACTGGTGCACAACCATGAGTTCCTTCCTTCCCTGAGGTCCTCTCACTCTAACTGCCAGCCCTGCCTCCAACTTCTTGAGGTATTTTCAAACTACAGAAAACTTTGGAGAATACTATAAGAACTGACCACTGCTTACATTTTATCTGATTTTTTTATTTGAAAGTCTTTGTGACCTTTGTCCAATTCCACTTTTCTCATGAACTGATGACTACTTTGTGGATACTCTTCAAGCCTATTTTCTATTTGTCAATTAATATATATACCCAGGAGCAACATATAGGTTCTGCACATTTAATTATAAGTATGATGTCATATGATGGTTTACATCCTACAAAGTTGCTTTTTTCATACAACATTGTTTTCTTGCAATATCTACCTAGCTTAGTCACCATAATCACTGGGTATTATTGTATCATATTAATACATACCAATATATCTACCTAGTTCTATGTTGATCAACATATAGGCTGATTCCAATATTTTCTTGCTACAAACAAATGTAGTAGCCATATCTTTATACATACATGTATGTGAAAGAGAGACAGAAACAGAGATTTTTCTTCTTGGGGGGCATTGCCACCATTCATTTAAAAAACTCGAATGATAGCAAATCACAATTCCCTTTGATATATAGCTCTTTAAGGTATAAAATTAATTTCATGTCAAAGTAGGTCTTCCCATAATTCCCTTCATGGACTTAGTATTATTATTTTTGTGGTTGTTATTATTATTAGCCAGTCCTGGAGCTTGAACTCTGGACCTGGGTGCTGTCTGTGGGCTTTTGTGCTCAAGGTTAGCACTCTACCACTTGAGCCACAGGTCTACTTGGAACTTTTTGTGGTTAATTGGAGATAAGAGTCATAAAGACTTTTTTGCTTGAACTGGCTTTGAACCATGATCCTCAGATCACAGCTTCCTAAGTAGCTAGGATTACCAGCATTAGCCGCAGGCACCTGGTATTGTTATTATTTAATGTAGGATTGGAGAAAAGCATTGGTTGAGAGCTATAGATCCTAGTCTTACAGTAACGTAGGTAATGTGGTATGAAGAACTCCCCAAATCTCTTAACAGCCAGCATGCCATTTTTCCTGGTCATAAATAGAATCATTCATTACTCATCTATCTCATAGATGGCTGTGAAAACACATATAGTCATGGACACAAAAATCCAATAGAGCTTTAAAAATGTCCCTCACGTACTCTTACATCCCTGTCAGATTTGGAATCAATAACATGAACAACTCCATACACTACATAGAATGTCATTAATTAAACCAAATTGCATGGGAAATGTTCTCCGATCCACTGTAGAGGAGTGGTAGAGAACGATCACTGCTGGGTACTTCTGTGCCCTCCTTCCTCCCCACCATCATCACAAAGGATGTCCAACCAATACTGTTCTCTCTAGCCAGGTCCCACTGGTCGGGCTTCCCTGAATGCTTTGCTGTAAGTACCATGTAGAAGTCATGGAATGCTGAGGTCCATCCTACCCCATGTTGCACAGATCTCACAGAAGTAGGTCAAAGGGGAGAAGCAAACTCATCAGGTCTATCAACTGAGTCATGAACTTGTAACAAATTGCCCTTCTCACATTAGTCTAGTGAATCTACTGCCTAGTAAATCTACCTATGATTATATCTACTACCTATTAAACCTATACTACCTATTAAACCTATCTTCCAGCCCCTATCACTGACTAACTTGAAAAACATATTTAAAGCATGTATCTCCAACACTAGAACCAGTCTTGCGGCTAATTCATATAAAGATCCAAAATCGTATGTGGGTCAATTTCCTTTAATAAAATCAAGTTTATAACCTAAGCAGTTAAAAACGTATTAATCAGGGCAATTCATGTGTATCTGCACATTGATGAGAAGAGAGAAATCAAGTTGGTTGCTCATGGCTCACACTAAAAGGTTGAGATCTGAGGATAGTTGTTCAAAGCCCAGGAAAGGAAAGTACGTGAGACTCATCTCCAATTAGCCACCAAAACGACTGAAGTAGAGATGTGGCTTAAGGGGTAGAGTGCCAGCCTTGAGTGAAAAAAGCTAAGGCATAGCACCAGGCCCTGAATTCAAGCCTCAGTACAAACACACACACACACACACACACACACACACACACACACACACACACAGAATAATTAATTTGAAAAACAGACTTTTGCTGTAAATCAGAGGTACTGCATGCTTCTAGCTTACCATTTCACTAAATCAAACAATGCAGGGGTGGGGGGTATATTAATGTCCCAAATCTTCTCCATATAACTTTAAGCAATTTTTTTGCTTGAAGTTCAACATAAAGCAAATAATGCAATACTTTGAAATTAAATAATAAAACGTCCATCACATTAAATTTAGCTAGTGTATCTCTTTCCTAAAGTCATCTTGTAACCATGCAAAATAAGCTGTTAGATATTATTCTACACATGATTTGACAAAGAAATTCAACAATTAAAAATCTGTCCACAGCTCTGGTTCCAGTCAAGATGGAATAAACACTGTTCATTCTCTACCTTCACACTAAATACGATGGAATACCCTGGACAGAACGCAAGGAGCAGCTCTCTCAAGACAGACAGCAGTGACAGGCAGGTGGAGGAAGGAAATCAGAATCCAAAAATGCCACTGAACCAACAATGGGTTTTCCAGATGCATTTTTCTCAGGTGTTCCTCCCCTAGACTTACAGGCAGATTGGTCTGCACACAAGGGAGGTCAGGTCTCATTGGATGCCATTTTTATAGCCAACTAAAACTAGAGGCACTAAAAAAAATCTTGCTTTCAATCTTATAAATAAATAGACTCTAGCAGAAAGTTGATTTTCAGAGTGAACATATATAGTTCAATATCACCAGGATCCAAATTGGTATCTTCTGAGCCAACTGCAGATTGCCTGCCAGCGACAGTAATCTCTGTCTATCTGCCTCACAAATTTAACCTCCAAGAATCATGCAGATGCTGTTTGTGAGATCTGAACTCGATTTTCATAAAAATAATCTTCTCCAGTGATATTATTTAAACCAAGTACAGCTTTTGATAGATTTTATCTGCTGTTATTGGCAGTGGGTGACCTCTTTCCCTGCTTATGGGCAGTTAAATCCTTTAGAGTTGTTTATTTGCTCCCAAAATTGAAGCTAATATAAGTGCAAGGTACTTCCTCTCTGATAAAGATAATTTCACTTTCCCACCCTACCCCTGGGCGTGCACGCACATGCGCGCGCACACACACACACTATTTTACTCTCTCTCTATATGTATAGGTATAGTCTATATATGTACCAACTACATGATAATCTCTTTTTTATTAATGTTCATGATAAAGTTTAATTGAGTGAAATCAGGACCACTCAAGAAAAGTGACAAAACATAAAATTAAACACTGTATA
Source organism: Perognathus longimembris pacificus (assembly GCF_023159225.1). NCBI lineage: Eukaryota > Metazoa > Chordata > Mammalia > Rodentia > Heteromyidae > Perognathus > Perognathus longimembris. Next base: position 52,876,903 of record NC_063164.1, read on the forward strand.
TAAAGATTCAAAGTTCCAAACAGATAATCTTGTTCCATCACTCAGTAATAATCTGGTCTGCCAAATACTTGGCCAAAAGGTTGATACCACTCAACCTCTACTAATAAGATATTAACTAACAAAAACAGTATGAGCAGGCTGGGAATATGGCCTAGTGGCAAGAGTGCTTGCCTCATATACATGAAGCCCAGGGTTCGATTCCCCAGCGCCACATATATAGAAAACGGCCATAAGTGGCACTGTGGTTCAAGTGGCAGAGTGCTAGCCTTGAGCAAAAAGAAGCCAGGGACAGTGCTCAGGCCCTGAATCCAAGGCCCAGAACTGGCAAAAACAAAACAAAACAAAACAAAAAAACAGTATGAGCCCTTCCCAACCCTGCTGATAAATCAAGAGACATTGGCTAGAAATCAGCCTGAGCTCTTAAGATCTGTACAATTCTGCCACTCCTAAATGGGCCCTTTTTTCAACTTCTTATTCCACAATCTAACATATTAAACATAAATAAGAAGCCATACAAAAGTCCACCATCCAAATGTAAGTAACCACTATTAACGTTTTGATGTAGAGAGAAACGATCACTCACTAAAGTTTCTTTTCCTTAAGACAGTCTTCCCTCCTAAACATTTGGTACTGGGTTTTTTGAACAACCATTAAAAGCAAGAAACATCTTTCTGAAAAAGCTAAGCATCATGCATGAAGGAGTCGTCCCTGTTGCACTCTGGTGAGTGGCATAGCTCACACTCAGGTGTGAGCTGCCCCAGCTGGGACTGGCCAGGTGTGCAGGGACTACCTGCTTCTAATCCTTGGTGCCTCGCATAGCACCTCACTTACTGTGCCCAGCATGGGACTTCTCTCATTCTTCCCATTCTGAGAGCTGCTATTTTTGAGCTTCTTCTTCTTTTTGGCCGTTTCTTTGTGCTCTTTCTGTTTATGTTGCATTTCTATCAGGAAGGAAATAAAACTGTTTTTCACTTCCTTTTCAAATTCCAGTTCATCTTGCAAGGCCAACTGCTGCACAAGCTCCTCGGAGAACTCCTTGATGGCTGTCTCGATTTTCTCCAGGAGTTCATTCAGCTCAGAGACAGACAGCCTTTTCACTCTCTCTTCATAACTGCTTGTACTAGACCTCTTAAGAGTTTGAATCTCGCTGGGGATATGGCCTAGTGGCAAGAGAGCTTGCCTCGTATACATGAGGCCCTGGGTTCGATTCCCCAGCACCACATATACAGAAAACGGCCAGAAGTGGCGCTGTGGCTCAAGTGGCAGAGTGCTAGCCTTGAGCAAAAGGAAGCCAGGGACCAGTGCTCAGGCCCTGAGTCCAAGCCCCAGAACTGGCCAAAAAAAAAGAATTTGAATCTCCTGGGAGAGCATTGAGAGGTGGTATGATTGGGTAGATGTTTCATCATCCTCTCAGTCCGGAGATTCCTGCATCATTTCTTCAATAACCTGGTCTGCAGTGAACAGGGCCTCCTTGTTCACACAGGAGACGATAATCGAGTGCATATCCAACTGTTCTCGCAGCTCCTCTTCATCTGAAGTGTCAAAGAGCAACCTTCACTTATCTGTGGCAGAGATGATGCATGGCCGGAGAGAAGGCGATAATCTCTTTCTATACACATGCATGTGTATGTGCATGTCTGCATGTGTAGCTATGTGTCTGCATCTGTGGCACTATCTTTCTGCTCCAAGGAGTATTCCTGCTCCATTTTCCTGCTTTGGCTATAGGGTATGAAGGGGGCCTGTTAAGAGATAAATGTGAATTGGGCACTGTAATTCTACCTACTCAGGAGGCTGAGATCTGAGGATTGCAGTTAAAGCCTGCCTGGGCAGGAAAGTCAGTGAGACTTTATCTCTTATAAATTACTCAAAAAAAACAAAAAAAAAACAAAACAAAAAAACAGAAGTGGAAGTGTGTTTCAAGAGGCTGAGAGCTAGCCTTCAGATTAAAAAAAAAAAAAAAAAAAAAAAAAAAAAAAAAAAACCTCAGGAAACTGCCCATGCCCTAAATTCAAGCCTCAGGATGAACACAAAAAGAGAAACAGAGAGAGAGAGAGAGAAAAAAACATCAGTGAGTCAAATTTTAAGTCTTTTGTTGTTTTACATTTCCTTGTTTTAATTGATTAGTGAAAATAAGTTTAGTTTATCTTTCCCAATTTTCCTGAGTTAAAGATGTGTCTCTAGGCAGGGAATGTGGCCTAGTGGTAGAGTGCTTGCCTTGAGCAAAAAGAAGCCGAGGCAGTGCTCAGGCCCTGAGTTCAAACCCCAGGACTGGCACAAAAAAGAAAGAAGAAAAGAAAGAAAGAAAGAAAGAAAGAAAGAAAGAAAGAAAGAAGAAAGAAAGAAAGAAAGAAAGAAAGAAAGAAAGAAAGAAAGAAAGAAAGAGAAAGAAAGGAAGGAAGGAAGGAAGGAAGGAAGGAAGGAAGGAAGGAAGGAAGGAAGGAAAGATGTGTCTCTAGGGTTGGGATGTAGTTCAGTGGCAAAGCTCTTGCAGTGTCCTGAGTTCATTCTCCAATACCAAAAAAGAAAAGAGAAAGAGAAAGAAAAAGAGGAAGGAAGGAAGGAGGAAGGAAGGAAGGAAGGAAGGAAGGAAGGAAGGAAGGAAGGAAGGAAGGAAGGAAGGAAAGAAAGAAAAAAAGAAAGAAAGAAAGTGTCTCAAGGAACTGCAAACTTAAGGTTTTGTTTAAATTCACATGCTCCATCTAGTGCCTTACTTAAGAATAGCACTATTAGTGATTTTCACTGAAACATTCTTGTGTAATGTGACTATTACAGATCTCCAACTAAAAAGTACATTTGAGTATCCCAAACCTTAGGTAGAGATATGTGTTCTGTTAACTCAAGAGTATCGATTAGCCAGGTACCAGAGATTCATGCCTATAAAATTAATTACTCTGAAAGCTGGGATCTAGAGGATCAAGGTTCAGAGTCAGCCCAGGGCAGAAAAGTCTGACAGATTCTATTTCCAAAGTAATAAGCAAAAAGCCAGCTGGGACATAATCAATTGATAGAACACTAACGAAGGAAGTAAACTGGGAAAGAGGATCTGGTAAGGTACTATATAGTTCTAATGGCTCAGATGGCATTTTGAGTTTCTAGGAAAGTCTGCATTTCCTACTGGTGTTTTGGAGGCTCTAAGTATATTGGTTGCTGAGACTGACTTCTGAGGCAAATGGAATATGCTAGTTTGGAACTCAGAGGGAAAACTCTGGTGTGGACTGGTACCCAAAATTTGGATTAACTGTGGTATGTGGGTAGGGTACAGATTAGGGTTGGCCTTAGGTTCAAGAATCAGGAAATGGGGGAAATTTGTATCTAACCCCCTGGACCAAGGGAGGTGGCATGAAGCAAGCCTGAAATACCATGGTCAAAAAATAGGTGAGGAGCAAAACTAGGATTTGAAGTGTGGGGAGGACAGAACAACACATAGAAGCTACCATCTCTGAGACAACAGTAGGTGTAGACGGAGTAGAGATGGGGAGGAGGGGTTTCCTCCACCATCTGGGGCTCGAGCTGTGGGAAGAGGGCGTAAAGAACACCAAAGAGGCTCATGCTATTGTTTAATCTCTCTGCTTGTGTTACAGTGAGACTATTACCATGTGAATGCTCAAAGAATAGCCCCTCACTGGTCCTGCTAGATTATTTGAGCTGCTGGTCTTCTGCATGATTCTTCTCAAAAGTGCCACCTTGTTCCTAAGCTACCCCCTCTGTCAACTATGTGCCTGGGAGCTGTATCCACCTAGGTGGAAACAAATGAGCTATAGAAGTGTCATGAGAGAGAGAGAAGGACATGGTCTTCCCTCATTCCTCCCACTATCAAGCAAAGTGACAGAAGGAAGCACTCTAAATCATTACTCAAGAATGGGAGGGAAAGACAGGTGTTGGTGATTCACACCTATAATCCTAGCTAGTCAGGAGACTGAGGTCTGAGGATCACAGTTCAAAGCCAGACGGGGTAAGAAAGTTCATGAGACTCTTAGCTCCAATGAACCACCAGAAAAATGGAAGTGGCGCTGTGGCTCAAAATGGTACAGTGTGCTAGCCTTGAGCAAAAAAAAAACTCAGGGACAGTGCCCAGGCCCTGAGTTCAAGCCCCACAATCCGACCAAAAAAAAAAAAAAAAGGAATGAGAGGAAACCAATCTTGTAGACTAATACTTAGAGGGCATATACTAGTGAGAGGGTACTGTGCACTACCAACTTCTAGACCATTGCCCTGCAGCAGAACCATTGTGTTCCTCTCCTCTGTCCATCTATGTCCAAATCAGAGCCCTCCCCTTCCAGAGGAATTAGAGAATGACTAATGCTCCTACCAGATTGCAGATACACAAGTAAGTACTAGCCCTTGGGGCTGAAGGAAAGAAGGGAGGAAATGAGGGAGACCACCCAGGCTCAAAGACAGTGGTCCTCCAGGCTGGGAGACAAAGGGCTCTGTCATGCACAGAGCTCAGGCATAGGCCTTTATCATCATAGCCAATGGTTCCGAAACTGAAGCTAGAGCACTGTTACACCACTGTGATGTGGAAGATATCCTCCAAGTCACCATTCCCATTGTATACTCCTTGATACAGAGTTAATGAGAATAGAACTTTTGGCTACCCTTATATAACCATGACATGCCATGTACACTGATTGACCCACTGCAAGTCAACTATGGACAGACATAGACAATATGGATACATCTGCTTTCATGAGCTATATCTGGACCTTAACTTAAGGTTATAGATCCCTAACAAACATTGACAGAGATTTTTAAAGAAAATGTTTGGGTGGAAAATTTTTATAGTAACTGCTTGTTTTTCATCTGAGAACACTTTCGGCTAGAATTTCAATTAATTAGCATCTTTTCATCAATCATATTAGACAGCATTTGAAAACAGACCCACCTCCTCCAGGCAGTAGGAATCAGTGAGAGCAGCCAAAAATCACCTTTCAACACATTCATTCACTCAGTCATATATAGACAGATGTGGACCACAGATACTAATCACATTAGGGTTACAGACTGGTTTTAAGAGGATCTTTAGCCTCCTATGTGTTGAATGCCTTCAGTACTTTTTTTGGTGGTGGGGGGGGCAGTCCTCAGCTTGGACTCAGGGCCTGAGCACTGTCCCTGGCTTCTTTTTGCTCAAGGCTAGTACTCTGCCACTTGAGCCATAGCACTACTTCTGGTCATTTTCTATATATGTGGTGCTGAGGAATCAAACCCAGGGCTTCATGTTTATGAGGCAAGCACTCTACCTCTAAGCCACATTCCAGCCCAACTTCAGCTCTTTATGAAGTTATCATTCAGGACCTGTTCACTTACACGGGAGCTTAGAAACCCATTAGCCTGTGAACTATGGTGTGTGTGTGTGTGTGTGTGTGTGTGTGTGTGTGTGTGTGTGTGTGCATGTGCATGTTTGAAGATAGAAGAGGGAAGGAGAGAGGAGGGCTGACTGGGAAAAGCTTGTCAAGTGAGCAGTGAGAAATGTTTTTAAAGGTCACTGCAGCAGGTTGAAAAGAAATTAGAAAAACTGAAGGCATTGTTCTAATCAGCCTCAGGCAAATTACAAGGGCAGAATCAAATATCCATTAAACAGAGCAGAAAAAAAAAGCCCAGCAACTTAATTTTTCTACCAAGTAATACTTGAGTAGACCCTTGACATTGAGGGCTTAACATTTGCCATCTCAGCAAGCCCCATGCCACCTGCAGGGGCAGGACATGCCAGAACCTGTCATTTTACTAAGGTTCACAGTTGAGTTCATGGTGGAAGTCGCCAAGCAGAGCCCTTCTGCCTCCCACTCTCATTTCACAGAAGTGATTTCTTTCTCTGGGTGGAAAAAAAGTCCATGTTTTTCAAGCCTACTTCTCTGAACTTAAATAATGAGGCCACATAGCCAATGATATCAATGAATTCAGGGATCTGCAAAACTGGTTTGAGAAAGGCATCTTTGAAGGTCAAGGAAACAGTGATGTCAAGGAAATAACCAAATCCTTGACAAGCATCCTTGACAAATTAAGTAACAATATGGCTGCAAACAATTTATTTAAAAACTTTTAGCTGGGAATGGTGGCAAACACCTGTAATCGCAGCTATTTGAGAAGCAGAGATGAGAGAATCAAGGCTCAAGGTCAGTCCTGGCAAAAGTTAGCTTGAAACTTTATCTCAAAAACAAGTCAGCATGGTGATGACTTGAATTCAACCCCCCCCCCCATAGTGAAAGAAATACTTAAGTAAGCATTCTTTAAATTCTTTTAAGATAGTAAGCATTGGGTGGCCAAGTGCTTGTGATTTATGCCTGTAATTCTAGCTACTTAAGAGGCTAAGATCTAAGGCTCACACCTCAAAGTCAGCCAGGACAGAAAAGTCCATGAAATTCTTATCTCCACATAAACATCATAAAGCCAGAAGTGGAGTTGTCTCTCAAGTAGTAGAGTGGTAGTGTTATGCCTAGATTTCGGTCCCCAAAGACCACCTAGGAGCCGATACTTATGCAAACGCATGAGAGTCTTTATTGCAAGCTCAAGCCTGGACTCCCAACCGTCACCAACACAGCGGATCTGGATTGAGAGTCCCGACCCTCAGATAGGCAGGGTTTTTATTGTGATTACAACAGGAAGTCTTGTCCTATTTCTATTGGCTATCTACCCTTTCAGTTATCTATTTTGGCTTTGATATCAGGAACTGGCCTCCATATCAGGAATTGACAACAGGTGGTCATGTAGCACTGATGCAGGGGGTTCATGCAGGGGGTAGAGCAAGTCACAAATGGGTTAAGCAAGCCGTTTACAGAAGCAGACTATTGCGGTCAGGCTGACCTAATACCAACTTTATTTTAACAATTGCGACCATTGTTGTGCCAAGTTGCAAGACCACCCCCAAGAAGACCACCGAGATTCAGACACTCCGAAATGCAAAAGCAAGGCAAGGCTTTATTTAACGAGCTGCCAACTCGGGCCTCGTCCTACCCACCGACACAGCGGAGGTTAGGAGGGAGCCCCGAGCTGTGATTACACAGGGCTTATAAAGGCAAAGAACAAGGTTACAACAATCAGCTGTGCAAGCGAGATTAGAACACAGGTACAAATCTGATTGGCTCAGGGTTCGATTCTAAAATGGGGTTCACGTGGTGGGGCCTGACTTCAAAGTCTGGTGTTGTGCCAAGTTGCAAGACCACCCCCAAGAAGACCACCGAGATTCAGACACTCCGAAATGCAAAAGCAAGGCAAGGCTTTATTTAACGAGCTGCCAACTCGGGCCTCGTCCTACCCACCGACACAGCGGAGGTTAGGAGGAAGCCCCGAGCTGTGATTACACAGGGCTTATAAAGGCAAAAAACAAGGTTACAACAATCAGCTGTGCAAGCAAGATTAGAACACAGGTACAGATCTGATTGGCTCAGGGTTCGATTCTAAAATGGGGTTCACGTGGTGGGGCCTGACTTCAAAGTCTGGCACCTCATTTCCCCCTTTTTCTTTTTGGTACCTTCGGAGCCAATCATGGCTCCATTCTGTCCATTTCAATGGCTTGCATGTCTAGGGGATGATATAGAGATAAGGCATGGGCCAGTAGGGCCCTATGTAGTAACCAAAGGGCCTGTCACCATTTCTTAAAAGAATAGTCTCTGTACCTCTGTTTTGCATGCCTCTAGTTTATCCTGCCTCATCTTCCCAAAAACTCTGGTCCCTTGATTTTAAAGGGGGGCTGATGGGTGAAGATCATCCATCTTCTGTAACTTCTTCAGGCTGACTCAGGGGCGTAGACCTTACCTAGCCAGGAACCTATAACCTTAGTCTCAGTCTAACTTTCTTTTCTTGAGACGAAGGCAAAGCGGCTGAGTTGGGTGCTTGGAGACCTCCCATGTTCCATCACGGTAGTTGTCATCCAGGGCAAAGGGGTCAGCTGGCCTGGCGTGGAAGCAATGAACCCAAGTGGCGATGCCGTCTAGGGTCCCTTCCACCGTGGTTAATCTGTTGATTGAGGGCATTGGCAAGCTGACAGGCCTTTAACAGATCTCAATAAGGACACAACACAATCTCAGGTCTACAAGCTTTCTTTCCTAAACAGATGTATCAGCTTAAAATTCTTACTGCCAGTCAGGGCTTTGAGTAAATGTGGGGGGTGAGATTTTAATCTATCTCATTTGACAAACTTACCCTTACTAACCACTATCACAGATGACTGGCAAATTCCTGCCCAGTAGACAGACATGTGCATTGGAAAGGCATGCTTATGAACTATTCTAGGACTTCCCGGCTTTGATTAACTTTTGAAAGGCCAAATAGGAGTGACTCTAGGATCTGACACCATCTCTGCCATCCAAGCAGTGGCTTACTGCCTCTGGATGCTCCATCACTTTTGTCCCAGGAGTGACTTTCGACTTGGACTCAGGGCCTGAGTGCTGTCCCTCAGCTCTCCAGCTCAAGACTAGCACCCTACCACTTTTGAGCTCCACACCACTCCGTTCCCAGCACTCTGCTGGCTGATTAGAGACAAGTGTCTCACAGGGATCTTTCTTTGCCCGGGCTGGCTTCGAACCGCAGATTCAGATCAATGAGTCTCATAAGGGGCCAGTTTACTCCAATTGTAAGCAACAAGGTGTTCCACACAGAAGTAGTTTTTAAGCATGCTCTCTTACCTGGAACTTATTAAGGGTCAGTATTAGATCTTGACAAACTTGTAGGAATCACCTGTGCTTCTCTGTGGGCCTGCTGGAAACTGTTACAAAAAAACCTACAAAGAAGCTGGAATGGCAATTAAACATTTTGGTAGCCATAATTCTCCTTTTCTCACTTTGCAATAATTATTTAGGACAATTTTACTTCCAAACTTCTTATCTAGAAATGTATTCTTGATTTCCAAAGCCTTTCTAACACTAACACAACACTAGCTTTTATCTGCATCGGAAAAACTGAAGCTCACAGGCAATCTGAAACCAGATGCCGCCCTTTGCTTATGGGCTGCTTGTTTCAAAAGAGCCTCTTTTTTTTTTCTTCAGTCCCAGTTACTGCATGGCATGAAGACCTTTGAATTTAAACTTAGTTTTGCATCATACTGCAGTCTTGAACATGTTCACACTCACACATGCACACACACATACATTTTCAAAAGATCTTAAAGCGCGCTGAATAAGCATTGGCCGTACATTTTCAAGTCCAGGGGAGTGGAAGGAACGTTCCCCATCATCCGTTTGTCAGTCAGGCACAGTGCAAGAAAGAAACTCACAAAAATGAGCTATCTCCTTAACCTCCCTCCAGTGAGCTAGGATTAAGTCTAGGGGGCTAGATGGAGGTCCTCAAGATAGAACGTTATCCATAGCTCTGATCAGATGTTCAGTCCAAAAGGCTACAAAAAACAAAACAATTAATACAAAAGGAGGAAAACACACAGGCCTGAGAACAAGAAAAGCTACGAGTTGGAGATCTCCCAAGCTGGCCCACAACCTCCTACAAGGGTGCAGAAGGAATGGACCCGAGTTGGCCCACAACCTCCTGCAAGAAGGAGTGGACCCGAGTTGGCCCACAACCTCCTGCAAGGGTGCAGAAGGAGTGGACCCGAGTTACGAGTTGGAGATCTCCCAAGTTGGCCCACAACCTCCTGCCAGGGTACAGGAGGAGTGGACCCAAGTTGGCCCACAACCTCCTGCCAGATAAGCAGAAGGAGCAGACCCAAGTACAAGGTGGGCGGGTTGAGTCTCGTTTAGGAGGCCCTCCTGGTCAGTTCCGGCCAAAAACCAAACTGACTCGCGCCCTACAAGTATAAGCAAAAGCAAAACAGACAAACAGACAAATTACAGGACAAGACAAATAAACAGCGCTGTTTTCTTACCTTCGGAGTCTGGGATCTTGGGGTCTCTGGGGCTATCCCGGACGAGCCCCCAAATGTTGTGCCAAGTTGCAAGACCACCCCCAAGAAGACCACCGAGATTCAGACACTCCGAAATGCAAAAGCAAGGCAAGGCTTTATTTAACGAGCTGCCAACTCGGGCCTCGTCCTACCCACCGACACAGCGGAGGTTAGGAGGAAGCCCCGAGCTGTGATTACACAGGGCTTATAAAGGCAAAAAACAAGGTTACAACAATCAGCTGTGCAAGCAAGATTAGAACACAGGTACAGATCTGATTGGCTCAGGGTTCGATTCTAAAATGGGGTTCACGTGGTGGGGCCTGACTTCAAAGTCTGGCACCTCACTGGCACCTCACCATGTTTCCCCATTACCACTAAGCAAGCTTGAGCGGGCTAAAACAATCCAGTACTCAATCATAAGTAAACCAACCCAACAGTTACCATGGCATTTCTATTACTATTATGGTTATTTCTATAGTCTATGACTATGACCATTTTTTTACTGTCCATTACCATGGTTGTTACCTAGGTACAGAGGGGAACAAGTGCTCCCTACATTTTTAAATGTCAAACTATAAGAAACTAGTCTCACGGGTGGGGGTGCAGCCCTCTAGCATGGAGTCATCACTAGGGTTTAGAAGCTGTTACAATTTTAACGCTAAAACTTATATTTTGTTACTCCAGTTTTCAGGTCAGCCCTAACAGTAGCCTTGAGTGAAAAAGCTCAGGGACTATGCCCAGGCCCTGAGTTTAAGTCCCATGACTGGCAAAAGACAGAAAGAGAGAGACAGAGACACAGACAGAGAGAGAGGTGGGGGAAGGGAGAGAGAACCTTGGATTCATACTGCTTTACCACACCTAAATGAAATACTTACTGTAGCACAATTATCAGAAAAAGTTGAATTCCATCAATGTTACGCATGTATTATCATCAGGTAATAAGGGTCTGGATTCAGTGGCTCAAGCCTGAGAGTTTTGTCCATTTTTGCAATCCTAACCAACTACACTTGAATAGCTGGGATTATGGGCCCCACCACCCCACTTGGCCCACAATCCTTTTCCTAATCACTTCACTGAATTGTTTCTTTAGCTTCATGGTGACTATCAGTCTGCTGATTGACTCAGCCTCAAAGTCAATAAGCCACTTTGTCTTTACTTTCCTATTGTCCTGTAGAGACCCCTAGGGCTATCCTCCTGAGATTGCCTTGCCCTAATCTGCCTATCATGTCTACCAAAGCCAGGCTCCAGCCTCTGCCTTCTTTCATCCACACCCTGCTCTTAAGAGTCACTCCAGGTGATGGGAGGGAATGGCAGCAGTACTAAGTGCTTTACCTACATTATCTTAAATGTTGCTTAGCTTCACCAGACAGGAGAGTGCCCTTCCACCTGACTTTCTGTACTTCCTAACCATCACAGTGGCTATATTTAATAGACTCTTCTGAAGGCTGGAGGCCAAAGCACCCTCTTAACCCAAGGCCACCTTGTTCAGCTGTTTGGAAAGATAGAGACCTTTCAACATTAGTTTCCTGCCTCCCACCTCCTGTACCTCTCCATCATCCTGAGTATTTTCAGCTAGTCTCTATGTATCTTTCCCAACTAGCCATCCTTTCTAGGTCCAACCAACCTTCTTTTAGACTTTTGGTTCTCTCTTGTTTCTTTTATTATCTCTTCTCTCCTGTCTTCCATGGCTCTCTCCCTTCATCTTCCTGCTTCATCCTTTCAAGTCTCCCTCACCCTTGAATAAACCTGCCATCTTCTTTATTGCCTCCAACCACCAGCTTCTCTCTCTCTCTCTCTCTCTCTCTCTCTCTCTCTCTCTCTCTCTCTCTCTCTCTCTCTCTCTCTCTCTCTCTCACTCTCTCTCTCTCTCTCTGCTGAAAGGAGACAGAACTCCTCACCCCCAGCCTCCAGCATAAAATGGCCATGTCCCTTGGGACTAGAGGCCTCACCCCTATGGATCAGCTCTGAAAACCAAATAAGTCACTCCATCTGAGGGCCTAGGATTGTTTGGATCATTGAGGACCCAACTCAAAGAAAGCTGGAATCTGTGTATATGAAGAAGGGCCAAGATTTTGACTGGCTTCTGTCTTTCACTGTCTTGGATTTCTCTTTGATTGCAAGTATGATCAGGACAGAGAGGCAGCTCAATCTGGGTAGTTCCCAGCAATCACTGTGCCCTGGCAATGCCATTACCTTAATATCTTCTGCCATTTATAATTGTTCTCCAGCCTTGCCCTGCTCTAGTCCCTCCTCCATGCTGAAATCAGAAAGATCTTCTAGAACACAGTCTTGCCTGAAACTCTTTTTTTGTTTGTTTGTTTGTTTGTTTTTGCCAGTCCTGGGCCTTGGACTCAGGGCCTGTGCACTGTCCCTGGCTTCTTTTTGCTCAAGGCTAGCACTCTGCCACTTGAGCACAGCACCTCTTCTTGCCATTTTCTGTAAATGTGGTGCTGGGGAATTGAACCCAGGGCTTCATGTGTATACTAGGCAAGCACTCTTGCCACTAGGCCGTATCCCCAGCCCTTGCCTGAAACTCTTTAAGTGGCTCCCTACAGCCTAAGGCACAAGTGTTAGATGACCTGTGCACCTGTCCCTTCCTCTTCCTACCTCTCCACCAACTCCAAGGATGCTAGTTGTTCACCAGATTCCCCAAGCTCTCTCCATCCCTGTGCTTCTGCCCCTTTTTTCCTCTGCCTGGAATAGCCTCTTCCCCACAGTCTCCAATTTGTTCTCCAGGACAGTTCAAGGATCATCTTTCCACCAGTATGACACTCTAGTTAAGGTAGAAGAAACAAACATGAGGGGAGGGCATAGGCAACATGCACTCATCATTCTGCACAGTGGCCGCACAGCAGGCAGGATGGCAAGATGCAGCTCACTGCTGGCTCTGCCAGGCTTGCATCTCAGCTCAGATACTTACTGAGGAAGTTCTTCAGTTTTTCACATCAATGTCTTCCCCAGGCATTGCAAGCCCAGGTTGGCTTCCGTGCCCTTTCCCAGGTGTTCTGTGGGACACCCCAGACAGTCCTGATCCTTTTCATGTGAGCTACTGTTATCTGATTGTGTCTATACCACAGCCAGACGATTGGCACTTTATCAGGGGCTGTATCTGGTTTGCCTTTGTAGTCCTCTGTTCAGCATAGAGCCTGACACCTACACACACATAAATGTCTCCACAAAGAATAAATGAATAAATGAGAAATTGAGGAATAGATAGAAATTGGCATTTTTAACATTCTGCACCTCAGTACTATTTATTTTTATATAATCTTCCACAGTTAGGACACACATTTTCACAGATCAAGGACAGAAGGTAGTGTTAGAAAGAAATGAAGCAGGCCATGAATACCACTTCCTCCTCCTCCTCTTCTTCCTCCTCCTCCTCCTCCTTCTCCTCCTCCTCCTCCTCTTCCACCTTCTTCTCTCTTTCCATCTCTCTGTCTCTCTCTGTGTCTCTCTCGGTCATGGTGGTAGTACTAGGGTTTGAATTCAGAACTCCAGATGTTCTACTACTTGAACTTTTATGGTTTAATTTATTTTTAGATAGGGTCTTCCACTTTTGCTTAGATAGGCCTCAGACCATGATCCTCCTCCTGTGTCTACCTCCTAAGCAGCTGGGATTATAGGCAGTTACCACCATGTCCAGCTCTTATGAAAACTACTTCTACTACAACTAACATTTACTGAAGGTTCACTCTGCAGCCAACACTATTCTGGGCATTTTACATGTAGACTCAGTCCTTTACAGAAGACAAGTTCTGAATGGAAGGACATCATCCAGTTAGTGGCTAAACTGGGATCCAACACTGGCAGAAACAGTGGTTTGAAGTACCTCATTGTCCTGCCTGCTGAGTGGCCAACATCATACAGAACGCTAAGCAGATTTTGCCTCATACATTCTCCTCCTTAATTACACTTTGTTTTCTCCACCTTAACTACAGCCTTGCAGGTTTCAATGTTTAATCCAACTGATGGCCGAGAGTTTTTGTTCTGCTGGGCTGGAAAACATCTGTGTGGCTACTACCTTGCAGTTGCGAGGAAGAAGTAAACTTTAGGGCAGGTGGCAGGGTAAGCATTAGTTGCACACATTGTGATCCCATTGGAATTTACTTTCTGGGCTCCTAAAGAAGGGATACCTTAATGTTTTCAAACCTATTTGCCAGTTTCTTTATTCTAATGGTTGTTCAAAAAGCACAAACTCCCAGTGAAACTCAAGACTACAAAAACCCCATGAATCCTGTGAGAGCCTTTGCCACCCTGTGAGGCTTCTGATATCAAAAGAGTTCACACAAAGAAAGCAAAATTACAGCAAAGGCATCAGAGAGGAATGGAGTCAGGATTCTCTATAGAGGAAGTACAATTCAAGGTGTAGCTCAGACTTATGATCCTAGCTACTCAGAAGGCTGAGATTTGGGGATCATGGTTCAAAGGCAGCCCAGGCAAGTAAGTTCATGAGACTCTCATCTCCAGTTAACTACCCAAAATCCAGAACTGGAGCTGTAGCTTGAGTGGTAGAGTGTTGGAAAAAAGCTCAAGGATCGAGATGAGGTCCTGAGTTCAAGCCCCAGTACAAGCATGCTAAATACATACATACAGACAAACAGACATTACATACATACATACACGCATACATACATACATGAAATGGAGAGCATAGGTCTGGATACACGGAGTCAAACAGACAGGAAAAGCTGGGTAACTCTTCAATCTAAGTCTTAGATCTTAGGGCCAGGAAACAGGAGGTGTCTCTAGGCTGGACTCTGGCATTTCAGTGCCAGGTTTGTTTCTGGTTTGGTTTAGGTTTTGCTGGACTGCATCTTCATGTATGGATAGGGGGTGCTGCTAGTCTGAGGATGTAGAAGGGCATAGCAGGGGGCTGGTGACAGAAACAATGGCAAAGGATAAAAAGAATTTCAGTTCCTCTGAGGCTTTCCACTGCTTCAGAAAGGGGCACCAAGTGACAAGGATTTCTCTGCACTTTCCTACCCCAAAGGCAACTGAGATGCCACTGGAGGGGAAAGAGCAAGAGAGATTCTGTTTTGAAGCTGGCAGTAATGAAAAGAAACAGCAAAATTGAGTCACCTTGAAGCTCTACCTCGAGTTCCTTTGAGTTTGAATGTCAGTGTTTGGCTCTTTTTGATTTGTAAACAGTGTTCTGCAGAATTCATGAATATTTCCAGCACTTGTGACTTAGGAGATTTGATTTTCACCTCTGGGTTGTCAAATGTTCTTTTACTAATAATGGACTAGAGCTTGTCTGCATTCTGGCCACTTTGTAAAACCAAATGATTGCTCAGCAGAGGAAGTAGGTTTATTTCCATTTTTTTTTTTCTTAAAGAGAAATTCTGCCATCCTCTGGGCAGAAACCAAAGATTTATTTCTTAGAGACACAGCATGGGACACAATGTAAATATCTGTACTGAAAACAAACATTTTGGGGGGAAAATCGACCCTTTCAAAATATTTAAAACTACTAAATTGACTCTAAGAAATTTTTAATTAAAGAGGAAACAGTCTCAGAGCACATTAAAAATAAAAGAAAAAAAAGACTACTATTTGCCACATGATCTTTCTAAAACCAGCTTTAGCCTGCTATTCAGCAATAACCTGGTAAAGACTTTTTAAAAATTCTCAGCCTATGGCTGCTTTACAATTACCTCCACTGGTTAAACACACACACACACACACACACACACACACACACACACACATATAGTGTAGATATATACGTTTATCCGTTAGTTTTTAACTAGCACTAACGGAGCATGAAGACAGTAAGATGTCAGCCATTTGAGAGAAATTAGCCACAAGGGGCAGTTTATTTCAGAAGCTTTTCCCTCACAGCCCCAGCCTTGGGAAGGGGGTGCTTACGTGTCATGTAAATGCAAGGGTGGGATCATTACCCACAATAACACCAAGCAGATCAAAAAACAAGTCTGAGGAAGAAGAGAAAAACAGCAAAGCCACTCTGTACCTGGTCTTAGATGCGGGATTTAGCTGCTTCTGGTCCTGGAGCACCTTGGCCAGCTGTTTTCGCAGCAGCAAGACCTTTCCCTGAGCTCCCGTAATAAATGGATGATCAAGGAGATGTGTGACGGAAGGCCGCTGTTCAAAATCCTTAATAAGACACCTGTTTGAAAAATCAACAAACAATCTAAAGTTCAATCTTCAACGCCCTGTTCCTCCATAAGGATGAGAGGAGCTGCGAGACCGTTCATTTAGAAATTCTCAAATCTGATCAGTAGCCTTGCATATCCCTTTCTCTATTAATATGTACCAGACAGTAGAAAAAGAATCTCTATTAATTGTTTCAATTAAAACACCAGAAATCTATTTTAGCTTGTTTTAAGCAAATATTAAAAGCATAATTTTAACCAACTGTTTATTTTGAAGTATTCAAAATATTTTTAAATAGATGGGTCAGAAATTTCTCTCATTCTTCATTACTGAAAAATGTTTTCAACAGTCAAGCTGCTTAGACTGTGTATTTATTTTAGAACCTTATAGAATTAATGGTATCCACTCAAGTAAATCTTAAATGAAATGTCTATTTTTTGATAGTAGAAAAATCCTGTTAGAGCTTGCAAGAGGAAAAAAATAAAACAATCTTAAACAGAAAGAGTCAAGCAGCTGGATTTCTAATGCCTTCTGAAGCAGAGAAACCTCAGATCAGAAAATGACTAGCATGTAATTCATATGAATTCAGATGGAATTATACAAAAGGGAACAAAAAGTCCATTCAAAATAGTAATGATCAGGTCACATTTTAACTCCTCTGCGGTTAATTGGTTATAACCTCACTGAGTGTAACCACTTTATGTATCAGAGTCAATGTCAATTTCCAAGAAAACAATGACTTAGTACATGTGGCTGCATGCCCTGCTGACGAAGAATGACTGGGGCACTAGGAAAGTTCTAGTGAAGTGGAATCTGATGGATTCCTCTCCAATTACCATGAAATTTCTATTCTGAGCAGCTGCCATGGGTGAGAGAAAGAAATTCCAACATTGTCCTGTGAAGTTACAGCACACTACGGGCTCAGGCTAATACCGAAGGCCACACTGCTACTCCATGGCATAAATGGCATCAGATCGCCCAGCAGTGGTATGTCAGTGACATCTAAGCTATTACATGTTGTAAATAATTAAATATGCTAACAAAAAAGCATTCAACATTTCCTTAAGCCTCTTTTCAGAGCCTTTAAAAGCAGAATTCTTTTTTTTTTTGCCTTTTTTTTTTTATAGGTTTTTCTTGTTTTTCTCTTCTAAGCATAATCCTTAAAGCAATTCTCAACTGTTAATTTACTAAGAGTTTTAACCTTGGCAGTTTTCACCATAAAACATTCATGCCCCTCACCTTCTAATCCTGAAGGATAATGAGTAACTTTCCAGGTCCGTCAGTCTGTCAGTCGGTGTGAAAATCAACTCAAGGGTCCCCTGCCCCTCAGAGCTGGAGCTTGCTGCTAGACAAGCCAATGACACCTAGACCTTCCCTCCCCTCTGCCCACAGGATTCAAAATCCCACCCCCTCCTTGCCATGGGAAGAAATCAATCACTTGGCTTTTGTAGGTTCAGGGCCTTTTGTATAAGCTATTATTTTTCCTATCAACAACACAAAACCAGTACACATGCTGACAAAAGACTGTGTTCTGCCTGTACATCAGCTGTCTTCCCTGTTTTCATGGATGCTCAGATGTCTATGTGACTGCCAAAAGGAGTGCTCAGCTGTCTATGTGACTGCCAAAAGGAAATCGGTGCAAATCATCCCATTGCCTACTGGCTTGAGGAATCGAGAATGAAAATTCCTAAAAATAAAATCATCACAGGCCTTCTGAGGATTTCTGCTGGAGACAGACTTGGGGTTACACATTACTGCTGGGACCTCAGAGGGAACAGGGTGGGGTAGGTATCCAGAATCTGTGAGAGCTACAGCTATGACTTCTCAATGGCAGTGGGTCATATTATGTCTTTCTCATCATGTGCCTTCATCCCAGATACCTGGGCTAAAGTGTTCCTCAAATTCAGAAGGGAAGTTACTCATTTTCCCCACATAACAGCCACCCCCCCCACACACACACTTTGAGGTTTGCATTGTTTGTTGTAAGGGAGTAAAGCAAGAGGACTGGGCAGCCCTCCCCAACCTGGCACCTAGTGCCCATGTTCCAGATGCACAAACTCAGGGGACTAAGACTGAAGGGAAGGACAAGTGGCAATTTTTTTAAATGTTCACAGTATGTGAAGGAGACAGTAATCTAGAGTTGCCTCCCATCTTCCTCCCCTGGGACAAGTGCTTATCAAGCCTTAAGGGAATAAGTATTTGGAATTGAGCTTGCAATGAAAGGTGGTATATCTTGTTTTCCAACTTTATCTGAACTCTCTTGTGGGACCCGGGGCCTGCTAATGTGAGGTGAGTTGGAGAAAGTGCTAGCGTACTCTGAGTGGATGGATGGATGGATGAATGGATGGACGGATGAG
This sequence comes from Perognathus longimembris pacificus, assembly GCF_023159225.1. Taxonomy (NCBI): domain Eukaryota; kingdom Metazoa; phylum Chordata; class Mammalia; order Rodentia; family Heteromyidae; genus Perognathus; species Perognathus longimembris. The sequence continues at coordinate 52,895,203 of NC_063164.1, forward strand.
AAAGGAAGGGAAGTAAGTCTGGAGGAGGAGGGAAGTAGGAAAAAAAAAAGAAGGAACTAGTTTCCTAGAGAAGGACATTTGGAAAACATTGATGAACCTTTAAGCCAAGTAAGTTTGGATTTCATAATGCATGTGTTTATTCAACATTTTTAAATACTAGAGTTAAGAAAATTGCTTAATTTGGGCAGTATTTCCAGATTTACTTGGTTGTGGACATTTTTATATTTCTTTTTTTTTCATCAATAAGTTCTACAAATGACATCCATGGATACTCTTCTGCAAGAATCAGTACTGTGCTTTTAGAATTGAGGTGGGAGATGAGTCCTCATCTCCAGAGTTCGCATGAAGATGTCTGTGGGCTGTTGTTTCTACAGATCATTATGTCTGAATCTAGTTCTTCCCCAAATCCTTCACTCCAGAAAAAAAATTAAACACAGACTAGCTTTGGGAAACCCATATAAGAAGTAAGCCTTTCATTTCCAAATACTTTAATCTCCTTTTCTCTTGTTAAAAATGTGGGTTTAAAGCTATGATGGCAGTAGCTCAAGCCTGTCATCCTATCTATTCTGGAGGTTGAGATCTGGAGTATCATAGTTCAAGGTCAGCCTAAGCAAAAAAGTTAACTAGATTCCCATTCCACCTCCAAACAATGATTTTTAAAAAAGAAAGGGAGGAAGAAAAGCAGAGCTGAAGCTGTGACTCAAACAACAGAGCACCAGTCATAAGAAAGCAAACCAAGGAAGCACAAGGCTTGGAATTCAAGCCCTGGCACAGACAACACACACACACACACACACACACACACACACACACACACACACACACACACACGGGGTGGGGAGGCGAGAGTTCAGAAGAGGTTTCTCTGTGCTAAAGAACAAAACAACAACAAAAATTTATTTATACCAAGAGATGTGTGTCAGAGTCCTTGAATTTCAAGGCCATGGTAGGTGGTTTGAACATGATAGAGAAATCCAGCAGCAGAAAAATAGAGTAAGTTTTAGCCTTGAAGGAAATCAATCTATCACCTCATTTGAAATTCTAGTACTTTTCATCACGCATTCATGACTGAAGATTAATTCTCAGAATTCATTAGTGTCACCACATTAAATTCAGGTTGTTGCTGCCATTTGCAGCCAGCTTGACTTATGCCAAAACCAGGCAAAAAAGGACAATTCTCAGCCTGAAGCAAGGTCAGGCTGTGGTGGTGCTGGGAGCCCACTTCTCCCAGACAACAGTGCTGCCTAGACACAGGGCAGTGCTATGCTGGGGCCTCCCTTGTCAGCACAAGTCCCCAGCTGCCTGCAAGGGGACTCATGCTTACTCACGAATGGACATGCTCCATATAGAGCAGCTGAAAAGGCAAAAACTAAAAATAGTGGGATATTCGGGGAGTGAAGGTACAGGGAGAGCAATCTTACACCCATACCACAGGGCAAAATGAGATAGGATTTAGGCCTGTTTTAACTTCTTTATCAATAGACTGAATTTCATGCTTGTAGACTGGCCACTGAGATGGCTAAGTGTCCCTGTTGGTGCCAAATAGCTAAATGTTTTTGATCTGAGCAAACATTTTTCTGTCCCTGTGATTTGTGGTGCCACCCCTCCCCTCCATTCCTCTCATCATCAGACAGCAGCCTGACTGACAAAGAGGCCTCCACAGCAAGAGGAGAAAATCCTCTAGAGAATATGCTAATTATAGGCTAAATAGCAGAGCCTGTGGTGCTCCGTCTTGGATGAAAATTTCCATTCTGGAAGGCAAGACTGTGACAAACTAAGGCATTTTCATGGCTAATGACTAATAACCCTCCAAAAAGCAGGCTAAAACGCTTGACATTGCTTATGTTGTTTTAGTAGCCCACCACCTCTCTGTTTACTGGAATATTTAATAGCATTTCCATTTCTCTATGACACTATACAATAGTGGGTTAAGTCTATCTGATGAGACATGAAATTCACACTAACTCCACACCTGTGGTGGCAGGTGGGTGCTCACCTGAAGCAGTAAGATCAGATCATGTGCTCAGCAAGGCAATTCTACAATCATCAGAGAACAGTGTGTACTTGCTATAAGGCAAAGAACATTGAAAAGGTAAGACAGTGAGTCCAGAGCAGAAAGTTCAGTGACCTTCTGAGGTGTTAATGGGAACAGATTGTGTGTGGGAAGGGAAGGTCACAGGTCAACCACCAGCTTGCCTGAGATTTCTGGGCAGCAAATTACTAGGGTATCAAGAGAAGCAACTCAGCCATACCTTTGGGAAAAGCTATCAATTCTGAGGGTCCATGATGAGCCCAGGTAAACCCAGTTGGGAGATAGAAAAGAAAGAACATTGTGTTTCCTCAAGCCAGAAACTGTGTATACTTACCAAGAGCTGGGATTATTGACATGCACTACCAGACCATGCACTTGGTAAGAAACTGAGCAACTTTTCTTACCCAAACACTTCTCCAAGTCACTAAGGAAGGTGATAAGAGAAAACATATAGGGTGGTCTGAAGTCAAACTACCAAAGCTAAGAGCAAGTAGAACAGAATAGACCTCCAGAGATAAGGAACATACACCAATGTAGCTAGAGAGAGTTCCCACACAAAACCCAGGCCCAAGACAAGGGGCCTTGCTAAGACAGAGAACTACAATGTGCAATATTGTCTAGCACTACAACCATAGTAAAACTTTCCAAATAGTTACCTGCTGACCTTACCCTGTCCTGGTCCTTTGGTCCTTTAGCCCAAACTAACTGTGTTCTTAGAGAAGATGTGATAAAAATTCTAGCGTCTCCAGCACTGATTCTCTGGGGATAGGCTGGGGCCACAGATGGAAGGGGCAGAAAAGTAAATACAACATGAATTAATGCAGAATTGGTCTGAGGAAGTAGGAAGAGGGAGTGTTGTGGAAATGTTAATCAAATGTGATGAGTTCCTTTGGAACAACCCAGAGCAGGTCCAAGATAGGGAACAGGATAAACAGAGGTGTGTCCCAAGGAACGTCAACAGAAGGTATGCTGAGGGGATGGCTGCTCTGTGACCAGCTGGGCACAGGCCTCTTCGGTGTGTGCTGCCCCCTACCCGTGCCCCCTCCCCAACCGCCCCTGTGTCCTATGGCTTCTGTGGAAGCACGCCCTCTGCTGTACATGGTGGCAGCGGAGGATGATCTCAATTTTTGTGAGATTCTTTTTTTTTTTTGGCCAGTCCTAGGCCGTGAACTCAGGGCCTGAGCACTGTCCCTGGCTTCTTTTTGGCTCAAGGCTAGCACTCTGACACTTGAGCCACAGCGCCACTTCTGGCCATTTTCTGTATATGTGGTGCTGAGGAATCGAACCCAGGGCCTCATGTATATGAGGCAGGCACTCTTGCCACTAGGCCATATTCCCAGCCCTGATCTCAATTTTTGTAACCTAGGTCTAAGGTAGTAATTACCACCTTTTACAATTACAGGTTTTTTGTATGGTCTGGTGCTGCATGTCTATAATCCCACCATTTGGTGGGTTGAGGCAGGAGAATGGTGAGTTTGGGACCATTTGTGCTACACAATGACACCCTGTCTCAAACAAACAAGCAAATGATTTATTTAACTCCTGCTCCCAAAGCCCCAGCCAGATATGTGGCTCATGCTTGTAATGTTAGCTGGCAGAAATCAGAGGCTCAAGGTTTGAGGCCTTTGACAAAAAGAAGTTTGAACAACTCTGTCTCAATGAATGGATTGGCATGATGGCATGTATCTGTCATTCCCAGAAACATGGGAAAGCACAAGTAGGGGGATCACAGTCTAATTCAGCCAGGGAATAAAATAGTGAGGCCTTACTTCGAAAATAAGCAATACAAAAAGAAGCTAATGGTATCACTGCCTAGGAAGTGTAAGGCCCTGAGTTTGAATCCCAGTATCACCAAAAAAAGAGAAAATTTTCTCCAGGACACACCAGCCACATATAATATCTAGGTCACTAGAAAACATGAGCCATTACTTCACCTTTCAGACCCAACAGCTAGCTTGTGAATTAGGAGTTTGTGTTCAAAAATACTCTCTGCTTTCAAGAACTGGTAAAGTTTGATCTCAGGAGCTGAGTCCTGTGATTGCTCCATTTCTCAGGTGACAGGGTGGCAGCTTCCCAGCACCAGTATTCACTGTTACTGCCAATGTAGCACTCAGTGCTGAGTGTCTCCCACAGTACTTTAGCCACTGGGTTTTGGCTTTGCAAGGACTAGGTGGCACAGGATACCCCTACACCACTAAAAAACCAGGCGAGGTTAGCCTTGGCTTCCTTGAGCAGAAAGTAAGGGAGGGTTTGCTTGAAGCAGCCAGGAACATGATGCGGTACGTGTAAGGGAGTTGGGAAAACACCTGCATTCATCAAGAAGACAATGGTGATGTTAAGTTAAAAGAACATTATTTAAATATATTTTTGGTGGGGCATGGGTGGCTCATGCCTGGCTACTCAGGAGCCTGAGATCTGAGGGTTAGAGCTGAAGTGGTGCTGTGGTTCAAGTGAAAGAGTGCTTGCCTTAAACAAAACTGCTCAGGGACAATGCCTAGGCCCAGAGTTCAAATCCCGGTACCTGCAAACACACACACACACCACACACACACACACACACACACACACACAGACGATACTTTTGTGTTGTTTTTTTTTACAGGCATATCAACCTTAAAGTATCTGTTGATATATTTAAATAGTATACTTAATCACCAAGTCCATTGTTCTCCTAAGCATGACATATGCACTGATTCATTTTCAAAAGTAGTAGACAGAGCTGGGCACTGGTGGCTCATGCCTGGAATCCTAGATACTCGGGAGACTAAAATATGAGGAACATGATTGAAAGCCAGTCTGGGCAGGAAAGTACATGAGACTTTTATTTCCAATTAATCACCAAAAAGTTGGAAGTGGAACTGTGATTCAAGTAATAGAGTACTAGCCTTGAGCACTAAAGCTCAGAGACAATGCCCAGGCCCTGAGTTCAACCCAAGGGACAGCACCCCAAAAAAAGAAAGTCCAGTATTGAACAACAATACATGAGGAATAAGAGCCAGTTATTGGAAATAAACCCAGTATCACCACTTGAAAGTATAGGATGATCCACAAGTTAATTCACTGTTTCTCAGGTTTTTATCCCTAAAATGATCACAAAGATTGTTATGGGTAGGGAAGAAGACAGTGAGTGTAAAGTGATTGTTATTTAGTGAGCACTCAATGAATGCCAGCTCTATGGGCAGCCATGTTACCAGGTGCTGGGAAGAGGTAATCTAGGCCATTGGAAAGAGTTAGCTGTGGCACATCAGTTTGCAGGATGCATGTTACACAAGTTTCTTCTTAGTCCATTTTGCTTTGTTATAACAGGATACCTGAAGCTGGTAACTTAAGAAGCACAGAAATGTATTTTCCTGCAGTTCTAGAGACAGCAAAGTCTAAGATCAAGGTAACAGCAGCTGAATTGTGTAGAGAGAACTGCTCTCTTCTTCCACAATCATTTCCCTCCGGGAGGGAAATGCCATGCCTGTGGGGATGCTGGCTGTATGTGTAGAGAGGCGGTCCCCGACTGACCCTCCCCTCCTCCCGCCCTGGGGCCGCATGGCCGGAAGCCACTCCTATGCCTTCCGGTCCGGAACCGGAAGGAGTAGTTCTGGCTCGGCCTGCCTCCCGCCTCGATCTCAGGTCCACGTGGATGCCTCCAAGATGGCGCCGCCAGAGCCCAGGGGCGGTTCTATTGGGGCATGATGTCAGCCTGTGGGGGAAGTCCCAGGGTGCCACCCTTGCCAAACAGCCCGGCTCAGCCAATCGCTAATCTCCAACTAGTCACCCCAAGTCCTTCTCCTCCCCGCCTTCGTCACCGTAATAAATTCTTCTGTCCTCCCTCCGGGAGGCTGAGACCAGTACAACACTCAGATCGTCTCCCCGAAATTTTCTTTCCGGCGTCGACCTCGGACACGTGAGGGGGGATGGGGGGAAGTTTTGGCAACCTTCTCCTCAGCTCAGCACAGTCCATAAGAACACGCTTTGTTCCTTCCACGGGCGAGAGGGATAAAGCCGAGTGTTCTTTCATAGTTTGGGATTCAGGCATCCCCCTGGGAGATAGGGGGAAGGGGGTCCAGAGCCCCCAACACATGCCCTCATATGGTGAAAGGCAGACGGGCAAGAAGCCCTCCTTCCACCAAGCCATACTATGAGGACACCTAATCCCGTTCAGAGGAGCAGAGTCCTCCTGGTATAGCCATCTCTCACAAATCCCAACCTCTAATATGATCATATTTGCAGTCTTTGAACTTTGGAGGAGACAAACTATTATAGCAGGAAACATTAACCTGCAATGGCTCCTGAAGTTAACTTTAAGTAATATTATGTTCATTCTTACTTTCTCTCAATGTGATTCTTTCCATTGAAGAAAGATCTGTGTGTGTGTGTGTGTGTGTGTGTGTGTGTGTGTGTGTGTGTGTGTGTGTATTCTTTCCATTGAAGAAAGCTGTGCATTCCTGCCATTGAGGAAAGATTCTCCCCCCACCCCCCACCGGGCCCCGCCGTAAGCGTGCATGTGCCAGTACTGGGCCTTGAATTCAAGGCATGGTTGCTGTACTTGAGCTTTCTTATTCAAGGCTGATGCTCTACCACTTGAGCCACAGCTCCAGTTCCAGCTTTTTGGTGGTTGATTAGATATGAGTCACACAAATTTTCCTCCTTGGCCTAGCTTTGAACTTCAATCCTCACATCTCAGCCCTGTGAGTAACTAGGATTATAGGCATGAGCCAGCAGTGCTAGGCAAGGAATATCTTAATCACAATTTGCATAGTCCAGGACTTTGAGAGTCTGACAATTTAGCAACAGTAAAGAACTTTTTGACATTTTCAAATGCAAGGCTTTCTGTACTCATAGTTTGAAGTGCCTAGCTAATTTCTTTGATTCAAAAATCAATTTCCATTTTGACAAACAGTCATGGTCTGCTTCTTAGTCCAGGCTTAAGTGCCCCAGGACACATGAATTGTATCCTTTCCCTTGATCCTTCTTGCTACCCTGCCCTGAATTAAATCCATGTTTTACATTCATATGCATTTTCTTCCTACAAGCAAAAGGAATGGCCAATACCCCAGACCTCTAAACAAAACAAATACAATGTTCTACCATAAATAGCCATTACATGCATACAATCCCCCAAAACTGAGATGGGGACCATGGAGTACAAAAAAAGGTATTATATTTGTCCACAAAAAACATATCACCCTCCTGGGTATACTGAACTTCCACTCAAATCAGTATTTAGAGAAGCAAATGTGACAGGATTCATTGATTCATCCAAAAGCATGCCTCTCCCAGCTGCCTATCGTGAGACACTACAAAATGCCCTGACCATCCGCGATCATAATTCAGTGCTAAACAGTGTAGCACTAGAGTAACTCATATGAAGCAAGCAGTTCTAGCGGTGTTTCACATAAGAGGTGACTCTTGGGTCCCCAGGAGACACGGTGAGGAAGTGCAGGAGCCCCTTGCGGTAGGTTCCTGGTAGAAAATTCACAGCTCACTTGTAGGACACAGAGTAGAAAAGGAACAATGTAGAAGAAGGTGAGAATACACCCTTGTGAGGAACATCTTTCAAATGAAAGCCAATGAGCTAGGCTCTTTTGTGCCCACTTGAACTTGAACAGGAAGTGAACACACTCAGATCTTTGCTTTAGGAAGCTATTGGCACATCATTAAAGGGCAGAAAAGTCCTTGTAGGAAGTGCAGTCTGAAGGAAGGAAGTCGGAGGATAGTTATAGCTGTGCAACTAGAGGACATTAATGGAAAGAACTGCATGTGGGAGCTTAGATTGATTCATATTTCATATGTAGAACTGAAATATTATGAACAAAAAAATGTCTTTTTACTTTCACTACAACTGAAACTTCTCCTCCAAAGACCTTGATTTTCCTGGCTTCCATTTGTTTGTTTTCATTCAGTTTTCTGTTTGTTGTGCTAGTAGTAGGGCTTGAACTTAGGGCCTGGGTGCTGTCCTTTAGTTTTTTTCACTTAAAGCATTCTATTATTTGGGTCACATCTCTACTTTGGGCTTTTTGGTGATTAATTGGAGATAAGAGTCTCATGAGCTTTCTTGCCCATGCAGGCTTTGAACCTCGATCTCATCCTCCTGAGTAGCTATGATTACAGGTATGAGCCACCAGCATCTGGCTTCCCTTGCATTGTTTTAGTTTGCATTGTATTCAAGAGTGCTGCAATACCACCATTGACCTGCCCTGCCTTCTTGTACATTCCCTGACTCTCCTCTTAGCCCTCTCTCACTTCCTGACACTCTTGCTCCTTTATTCTCATTTCCAGCTAGAGTACGATAGTAAGGGCAGAGGAGGTCACAAACTCTAAGGCCAGAAGCAATGAAGAACACTGGTTCCATTGACTCCACAGGCTCAGACACTGCCTCTGAACCACAACAGAGACTGTCTAGTAGATCAGATCCACCAGACTCCATAGATGCAGGGAGTTTACACACTCTGTCTGGGTAAGACATCCCAACCCCAAATACTCTTGTAGATTCTGCTGAAAATTAGTGGGTTTAACTACAACATTTCTATCTGTATCAGGCACTGCATAAGAATTAAATGTGTAAGAAAACTAACAAAAAAAACTATCCCATAAAGTTAACAGCTATTAATTATTACAAATGAATTTTACAATAGTTTTCATGAGGAATAATTTATATACCACACAGTTTGCCCATTTAAAAGTATAATATACCACACAGTTTGCCCATTTAAAAGTATATTAAAAGTATAATTAAAAGTAAGGGAAATGCAAATAAAAACAACCCTGAGATACCACCTCACTCCAGTTAGAATGGCCTATACTCTGAACTCAGGCAACAACAAATGCTGGAGGGGGTGCGGGGAAAGAGGAACCCTTCTCCACTGTTGGTGGGAGTGCAAATTAGTACAACCACTTTGGAGAACAGTATGGGGGTTCCTCAAAAAGCTCAACATAGACCTACCCTATGACCCAGCCATACCACTCCTAGGCATCTATCCTGAACAACAGGTCTCAGGATATCAAAAAGACATCTGCACATCTATATTTATCGCTGCACAATTCACAATAACCAAAATATGGAAACAACCCAGATGCCCCTCTATAGATGAATGGATCCAAAAACTGTGGTACCTATACACAATGGAATACTACATAGTGATTAGAAATGATAAAATATTGGTATTCGCAGGGAAATGGTCAGAACTTGAACAAATAATGTTGAGTGAGATAAGCCTAGAACACAGAGAACAAAGGGGCATGGTCTCCTTGATATATGACTGTTATGGGGGGGGGGGGCACAGTAGAGACCAGGTCTGTGAAACAAACAACTTCTTTTCAAATGGTATTTCCACAGGTCTGGGTCAGCGACCTTACATTATGTATCTAAAACCAAACAACGACCTATCAGTGGATCACAATAGCTCAACAGCTATGTACATATGATCATATAAGATGAGGATAAGCAAAAACAACTCCAAGAGAAGGACACAGGAGGACTCTATTGTTGACGTTACATTTAAAGTTCTAGGTGAATTTCCTTTGGCGTATGCCACATGGTTACTGTATGTGATTTCGGTACACTGGGTATTGTATATATGCCTACCTGATCTAGGGAAGGGAAAGAAAAACGAGATATGTACTCACTGCCTTATTATGTAACTGTACCCCTTTTGCACAACACCCTGTAAACAAAATTTAATTAATAAAAAATGACAAAAAAGTATAATTCAAAGCTTTTTTCATTATTTAGAGAATACTTTATTAGTTTCTATAATCAAACTCATGTAGATAATCAAAGCATTTAATATGTCCACGCAGTTGTATTACCGTGATCCATTCTAGAGCATCACTATATCAATGCTAACAGTGACCACTCAGTAACCATTAGCAGTCACTGCCTGATTTCCCATTGACCTCCTGAGTCCTGGGCAACTATTCATTTGCTTTCTGTCTCTGTAGATGATGTGCTGAATCTGGACTTCATGTCTTCTTTCATTTAGCATGATTTCAAGCATTTATTAATGGTCCATTCCTTTTCATTGCAAAAAATAATCTTCCATCATCTGGATAGTCTACAGTCTTATTCGTCCATTCACCAAGTGATAGACTTTGGGATTATTTCTACTTTTAAGTGATTGTAAATAAACATTGTTAGGAATATTTATTTTCTTTCCTTCTGTCAGTTGTGGGGCTTGAACTTGGGGCCTGGGCACTGTCCTAGAGCTCTTTGGCTCAAGGCTAGCCACTTCCAGCACCACTTCCAGGTTTCTGGTGGCTAATTGGAAATAAGAGTCTCAAGGACTTTCCTGCCTGGGCTAGCTTCAAATAACAATCCACATTTCAGTCTCCTGTTTAGGTGGGATGACATGCATGAACACAAGAACCTGATGTAACTGATTTTTTTCATCTTGTTCCAGAAATACTTTAAGGTATGTTACAATTATGCATAGGCCAAAAGAGATATGTGCAATAATAAAATATAAGCAGAAGGGAAAAATAAAACAAAAGGGACTTTGGGGAAGAAAAATAGGAATTACAATAACGATGTGTTAGGGGGCCCACAGATTTGGTTCTGGACTTCCTGTCAGGCCATTGGAAGAGGACAGTGTTCTCTATGTCCCAAAATTCATGACATATAAACAAACCAGCTGTTTTCAGAGCTGCCATGTGGTGATGCTAATGAATAGTGAGAGTAGCAATACAGCTTTCCTGGGTTTTCACAGAAATGACCACAGGTAATATAATGAATATGATCACCTTCCAATGAACCAATGAACATGACATGACACGACTGTGTTTTGTAACGCTCTTCAACCTAGCCACTGCCTCCTATCAAGGCTGACCTCCACTTTTTTTTTTCTTTTTGTCGGTCATAGGGCTTGAACTCTGGGCCTGGGTGCTGCTCTGAGCTCTTCAGCTCAAGGCTAGTGCTCTACCACTTGAGCCACAATGCCACTTCTGACCGCTGCCTCATATCAAAAAGCCATGTCGCAAAAACTCCTGGGTAGCCAGTACACCAAGGCCCCAAGCTCTCTGGAATGAATCCAGAACTAAGCATACCAGAGAGCTAGCTGGTGGAGTTTTACAGGCTCTGGTTCCTTGATTCCTGACCTATGAAATACAACATCCAGACTCTGGCATCAATCCTCAATTGCATCAAGGAAAGGCAGCTGCCAAGAACCCATGCTGAGGTAGAATCATTGCCGAGGTACAAAGAAAGACTATGGAAAAAGCAGCTCAAAGGGGAAGAGGGAAGGGTGAACAAATGCAGCCGTGGGACTCACTAGACACAATGTTGAAAATGGACTATACAACTTGTGGGAGTGGACAGGAAGGAAAAACTGGAAGAGAGTAAGGGAAGGGGTGACATTATCCAAAAAGAAATGTACTCATTATCTGTTATGAAACAGTAATCTCCTCTGTCCAGCATCTTAATAAGAACAATTTTATAATGTTTTCAAGGGTGGTGGGGGAGAGGACAGGAGCACAGCATGGTGTCATGGACACCACCACATAAACACACTGCCTCTCTCTCATTCTCTCATTCATGACAAGTGCATTGCCATCCAGACTTCAGGCCTCATTTACAGTGAGGGTAGCAGGTTGAATGAAGAGGAACAGCAATGATCCACAGCTGGTATGGTCCCTGTAGCATGGTCACCCATTTTGTGTCCTCCCCCCCTCCTTAATGTGTGCCCTCCTGGTGAAGTTGTAAATGGGCTAAACACTTTCCTGGCCAGCTGCCAATGCCATGACTATTATTGATGGCCTGAACATCAAATTGAGGATAATGAACCAAGCCAGGTTTTCATAACAACCTACCCCGCTGAAAATGCCTGGGAAAAAAAATTAAAGTCAGATAATAGGCACTTGTGAATGTTTGGGGAATTTTGTACAGCTAGAGCCTGCCTTGGTTCATGATCCTCAGGAGGCAAACCACCGCCATGCCTGTCCCCTGCCTCCCTTCTGCCCCACTTCTCAGTCAAGAAGCTTCCAATGGCACTGACTTCAAGGCCCAGATGCAGTGCGGGCCCTGATGCTGCCTGGTGAAGAGATGCTTCCTGTGAAGTGGCCACCCAGGAGGCCCAGAAGCACTGCTCTGGTGTGGGTTGACACCCAGAAGTGGACAAGCACTTCCCCAAGGGAAGTCAACCCAAGCCTTGCTCCAACACTCCATTTCTGTAAAAGAAAATATTTTTTTCTCTTTTAGGCAAGGGAATAGATAGACACTGACTGCCAAAGAGAGACTGGGGAGTCTTTAAAAGCCCTCCATTAGCATGATAGTGCAGAACAGCTCCATCTTTTTCATCAAAGCCTCAACAGAGACTCTAATCCTTTTTGAAAAGAACTCTCAGACAGCCAAGCCTCTAATTTGCTGAATAATAGGCCATCTGATTAACCCTTGCAAAGCAAAGTATGGATATTGTAGGCAACAAATGTTTCCAGAAGAGTAGGAAAAATAAAGGAGGTTAGCATTTGTTTCCTCTCCTACTGATAGGTAACTAACTCTGTGCCTGGGTTTCTAAATGACTAGCTTTCTACTTTCCATTTGGGGTGTGTGTGTGTGTGTGTGTGTGTGTGTGTGTGTAAGTCCTGGGCCTGAACTCAAGGCCTGGGTGCCATCCCTGAGCTTCTCTTCTTTTTGTTGAAGGTTAGTGCTATACCACTGAGCTACAGCACCACTTCCAGCTTTTTCTGAGTAGCTTATTGGAGACAAGAGTCTCATAACTTTCCTACCCAGGCTGGCTTTGACCCTCGATCATCAGATTTCAGCATCCTGAGTGGCTAGGGTTACCGGTGTGAGCCACTGGGCTATAGGGCAATGGGCTTGTCTGTCCCCTTCTCCACCCAGGTTGTCTCTCCCCATAGGACCTGCAGATTCCCTTCCATGTACTGTAGTGTAACTGTAGTGTAACTGATGTTGAAGCCACTGCATGTCAGTGACATGCACAGATGATGTAGAGGGACTGTGCCAAAAATTATGGCTGCAGACCGGTGACCATAAAGGTTCTTCTTAGGACTAGCTCTGCTCTAGAAGACACTTGTTCTCCAGGGCTGGGAAAGAAGGAGGCAAAATCCACAACAGCAAGAAAGGGATGAGAACTGAAAGGAAGAGAGGGGCAATGATAGCCTGGCATTTCTCAGATCACTTCTAATTCAACCAGAGGTGCCTAGGATGGGAATGAAGCTGCTTGGTTTCTTTCTGTGGGCTCCAGCTGCTGGAGGCAGACAAGGGCATGCTATTTGCCAAGGGCAGGTAAGTTGGTAAGCTGGGTAGAGGGTTTCACATGGGTGTGCATTCATAAATCACATACATATTAGCCTTCTGCTAGTTATATCAGATAACGAGATGAATGATTGAACATATGACCCAGTGGTCAATTATCATGTGGATGATATAAATTCTGTTGTGCTGGGGACATTTATCTCTGTATTGATCTGGCTTTACCAGCAAGGACTATAAATTACTAGCCTTTCATAAGCTATGATAAATACTCTAATAACAGAATGCCACCAGCTCCTGTTTTCCCAATAAATTCCCTTATGGTTTCAGTCAGAGAAGAAAATGTAGTTTGTGTTGGTTTGGTTTGGGCTTATTTTTATTTTACTAAAGACACTCTTTTTTTTTTTTTTTTTTTTTTTTTTGGCCAGTCCTGGGCCTTGGACTCAGGGCCTGAGCACTGTCCCTGGCTTCTTCCCGCTCAAGGCTAGCACTCTGCCACTTGAGCCACAGTGCCGCTTCTGGCCGTTTTCTGTATATGTGGTGCTGGGGAATCGAACCTAGGGCCTCGTGTATCCGAGGCAGGCACTCTTGCCACTAGGCTATATCCCCAGCCCTAAAGACACTCTTTAATCGCAGTTTGGGGTTCACAGCCAAACTGGAAGGAAAGTACAGATTTTGTTTATACACACCGGTGCAGCCTTGGCATTATGGCCATCCGCCACCAGAGGGGTACATTCATTACAAGTGGTGGCCCAGCAGGTATCTGCTCTAACAGCATTGTAATGAGTGGCTTCACTGTCCTAAAAAATCCTCCCCATTCTGCCTGAACATCCTGACCCATTCCCACCTCATGACAAGCAAGAATTGTTTCACTATCTCCCTCAGTTTGCTCCTTGCAGAATATCATACAGCCCTGATCACGTGAAGTCTTTTCACATGAAGATCTTTGATTGAATAATGAGCATTTCAGTTCTGCCGTTTTCATGGCCTGATAGCTCATTTCTTTGTAGCACTAAACAATGTGCTATTATCTGGTCATACCACCATTTTATTTGTCTATTCATCTACTGTAGTCAGAACTGTGATTGCCCGATCCAGTGGTAAGAGTATGTTTAGTTGTGTCAGAAATTTCCAGACTGTCACCTAAAGTGGCATCCTCCCTAGCATTTGCTATTGTCAGTGTCTCAGACAGATTTTGGTCATTTTCTGGCAGAGATATCTCAGTGTTGATGAAGTTTGACTTTAATGTTAGCTTTATTAGCACATAATCGAGAGACAAAAGATAAGGCCCATCATTCTAGTTACTTGGAGGACAGAGAATGGAAGGATCGCAATTCAAGGCCAGCCCAAAGCTTATAAGACTTCCATCTCACTTAATAGAAAATAAAAAGGTAGATACCACGGCATGTACTTGTCACCGCAGCTATGTGGAAAGCATAAAATGGGATGCTATTCAAAAATAACTGAAGCACATTAGATTTGGGGAATATGGCTCCAGAGTGTAAATAAGTAAGTAAACAAATGCTGAACAAATCATTATATGAAAAATAAACACCATGGAGAAAATCTCCTTTGTTCTAAAAAAGACATGGTATTCTTGCACCAATAGGCACAAACCTCCTAGCTATTACTATTATATTTTTAGGAATTTTGTGAACTGTTGATGTTACATTGATTGCGTGATCTGGCCATGATGAACTGTTTGCACTACAGAAATCAGAAAGCACTAGAAATCAACTCATCTCACCTCAGAGCAGCAAGATGTCACACACTTACCAGTGCACCATGCCTGAAAATCCTGATAATTCTAATGCTCTGGTGGGTAGAAATTTCCTTTACTCCACGCTTGTCACTTTATAAGCACAATGTATTTTAATTAGGCTTTTAACAAAATATTTGTTCGTTCGTTTTGGGTGGTGCTGGGGTTTGAACTCTGAACCTTGCATTTGCTAGGCAAATACTCTATACTTGAGCCATGCCCTCAGGCCTTCTTGGTTTTGTTTTGCTTTGCTTTGCTTTTTAAGTAGTTTTCAACCCTTATATTCTATCCTTCTTCTAATCACAAAACCCTATACATGCCTAACCCCTGTCTTAAGCACTACCCCTTTCCCAATAGCATGATTACAATTAGCTTTTTCCATATTTTATCCCACATTGTTCCCTTAATAGTTATTTTACGTTATTTTATTTTCATAATAGTTTATTTAAATGATATTTTACTGCTTCAGAGTGTTGTGTGAAATTAACTTCATTTCAAATGGATTTATGACTCATTTGTTATCTTGCTAGTTTGTCTTTCTTAACTGTAGTGTTATTGTTAGCATTTCCCTAGCCTCAGGTCCTCAGCTCCTCCCGCTAGCCCCCAGATCCACCCATACCTAAAGAGCCACTCCTACTCACTACCTACCTACTTTCCCTTTACTCCCAGAGAGAGAAGCTGCCACCTGGATAAGGTGCAGACGCCATGTAGCTCCCTCTCCCGTGGGAACTATGGCCCCACTAATAAACCTCTTTATGAACCTTCTTCTCCTGCCTGTGATTATCTCCACATGGTCCTCTGGGATGGCCAAGACCTGTCCTTTCAGTTATGAATATGCTTTGAAATTTCAGTGGCAAGCTCCCTTGGGGGAGAGGACTCTGTTTCCCTCCCCCACTCCCTCCATGGTCACCTCCTATGCTAAATCACTTCACAGCCATGCCTGCTGGCTCTCTAGCTCTCCTCTTAGAGATGTACATGTGACCAAGAAATCTTAATGCTGAGCATATATTTAGTCCCTGTAAAGGCCAGCAAATCCTTTGACAGTTACAGAATTTCCCAACTTTTACCGTTATGCAGGATGTTCGAGAAGAAGAATTTAACATAAATCTTTAATACCTGATATGTATTTAAAAAAAAAAAAAAGAAGGGAAGGAGGGAGAGAGTATGGCTCTTTAAAAAGAAGAAATATTAGTATAGGAAAATGTCCAGAACATCATTTCAACAAGTCTACGGCACAACCGCAGAAGTCAGCTAACAACTAGCAGAGCCAGAGTGTGACATCTATGACACATGTATGGCACACGCTCTGAGTATGGCTTCTCAGGAGCTCTAAGCTCAGTGGTGGCCAGGAAATAAACAGAACATCTAGACTGCCCATCTCACCATGTAGGGTATTTGGGATGAGGTCACACCCTCATTCTTCTTGCATTTGTAAGGCTCCTAGGAGGAAAGGGGGCTCGGGAATGTGTGGATATAAGCGAGCAAGTCACATTCACACCCCTTCCTGGTTCACACCTTGAGGAAATCACACAGCAGCAGCTGTGTGTAGAGATCTATTGGGAAATGTGAGTTAGACTCAAGAGGCATAACTTTGAAATTCATAACTTTATTTGTTATTCCCATGAAGAGAAACCAAGTCCTAATCCTTCAAAATTAGAAAGGAGTTAAATTGCATTTTTAAATGTATATCGATCTGTATATGTGAAGAGAAGAAAGCAGAATTGAGGGGAGGGGTTAATTTAGATTTATTTTATTTTGAGCTTCTTCCTGAGCTTTTATTAATTCACTAATTCCCTGAATCTCAAGAGATGCTAATTAATTCAAGAAGCCTTAATAGCTAATCATTGGCTACATAAATCTAAAATGGAGACAGTGTCACTGGAGCTGCTGCTGCTCGTTTTAATTAAGATTGCCAATTTGTGAAGTAATGTAAATAAAGGTTATTGTATCCTTCTACTCCAGAAGAGAGGTATTAACCCTTTGCAGTGTCTCCTGAGAATCCAACAAGAAGAAAAAGGCTGAGAATATTCCTGGACCTTAATAAATTATTGGGTTATATTGTTGCAAGTGGATTGCTTATTGACTTTATAAAGCCGGAGGAATTAAACAGCCTTGAAACACAAAATGGAGAAAGAGGAAGAGCTGACAATAGTTCCTTTGAGGGAAATACAATCAACATCAAGGAAACAAGCACCCCAAAATGGTTAGCTTTATCATCTTTAGCATTGCTTAGGACTGCAGAGAAAGTGAGTGTCCTGGGTCTGAATGTCACTTTTTAAGGGAAATTTGCATAAGCATATGCAAATACTCATTTCTTTCGCTCAGAGTGATCTGCTCTATTCACCCTCAGTACAGCTGCTTGTATCCATTTGGGTACAATGTCCTATTGAGGGAGAGCAGACTGTCCCAGCATTTCATGACTAGAGGGCTAGGTTCCATTGCCTTGCTCACACTCACAAAGGGATACCCCTCACTAGCTGCTGCTGGTGGACAGAAATGGCTACCTCTAAACATCAGCCTCTGCACACAGAGATTTCAGGCTGAAATTAGTGAAAACCACAGAAGCCAAGAAGGCTCCTCAGACCTTCCTCTGCCCTTCTGCCTAGAAGACCCTCATGTGACAAGTGTCCTGCCCTATACCTGGAGGAAGAAATGCTATATGCAAGATCAACAAGAATCTGAGCCCCCCAGTTTACTCCCACTAGGCCACACCCCTTTCTTGTCAATCATACTTCCACATGACTATCCAATGTTCATCAAAACTAAGCATAAAAGCAGTTCTTCTAGGGCTTTACAACCTCATGTCTGAAGGCATCTCAGTCACATAAAATTTATGTTAAGTACATTTATTATGCTTTTCTCTTGCTAACATATCTTTTATTATATGGGGTGTCAGCCATATACCTCACTTTTTTCTCTCCTGTTCTTCCCAAGCCAGCCACTCTGAGTAAGCAGTTGATGTGTGATTGATCCACATTTAATAAATCCAAATGTGGGGAGCCAGGAGGCTTTTGGTGGATTTTCCCTTGACCAAAAGAAATCCATTTTTATTGTCTCACTAACCAGTTTATCATTGAGGATGAAATCATAAGCCTAATCTCTTTTAAAACTCCTAAAGTTTTAGACGCAAAAATCAAAGAGCATAGCTCACAAATAAATGTTTTTTGGACAGAGGGTGAGAAAGTATTTTTGGAGTTTAGCCTAAGGACCTTAAATTAGTTTGAACTTAAAAAAGTGACATCCACTGAGATCAAGGTGTTAGCCAAATGAATATTAGTGTTGTCTTTCAAAAAGGCTACTTGGGAAAGCTGAGACCTGGTGGGTTCTTGAACCAGATAAACTTGTTATGCAAATAGCTTTAGCCAGAGTGGAAAGGGCTGATAATGAAATTGCCACAAAGCCAATCACACATTAGAGAGGTGACAAACACACACACACACACACACACACACACACACCAACACCACCACCACCACCACCACCACCACCATCATCAAATGGGTCCTAGCTTGGGGATAAAGAGCAGAGCAGAATTTATGTGAGCATCGTGTTTAATTTATCATAACTAAGCTGTCAGCAGTCATGCCTTGAAAAATGCATAACTAACACATATAAATGAGTCAATTATCACTAACAACCAAAGGTTCTGAACCAAACAAGAGGGATTTTTAACTCTTCCTTCCTTCTTTCTTTTCTTCCTTCCTTTCTTTCTTTCTCCCTCTACCCTCCCTCCCCAAGACAAGTTTACTAACAGAATTTCAGACTGTTAGGCATTTAAAAAGTCTCTCCTGCTGTCTTCAAATAAGGAAGCTGGAAGCAAATTGAAAAAAAAAAAAACAACAAACTAAGCCCATCTCAATTCCTGCTCCCTCTTCATTCTAAGGTCCCTGCATGGGTGAAGTTGCATGTGTGTGTTCACACTCCTGACCTATACAGCAGTCCCCCTCATCTGCCCACACAGTTATACTCATGAGGCTCTAGCCAGACCCTGCCACACACCATGGTATGTCATCCAGGTCTCTAGGGAGTTGCAACCAGCAAAGACTAAGAAAGAAGGGGAAGAATCAGCTCACTGTGGGTCACAAGGGGTTAATCCTCTACCCTTCATTTCCAATCTGAGCAAAGTAAGTATAAAAGCAAACCAAGGCTCTCTCTTTAAATAGACATTTTAAACCCAGAGAGTGTCATTGTTTACAGTTAATTAGAGATCTAAAGAATTATAATGAAATTGCATGTAGCCAAGTTGCATTTGATAAGGTGAGGTGGGGGAGGCATTCTCATTTTTAAAAACTCAAGGATCTGGCCAGGTGTTAGTGGTTCACACCTGTAATACTAGCTACTCAAGAGGCTGAGACCTGGAGAGGATCTCGATTTGAAGCTAGCCTGGGCAGAAAGAAGACTCCATCTCCAATTAACCAATAAAAAAAAAATGGGGTTGAAGGTGCGAGCAATAAAGCTAAAGGAAAGGAACTGAGTTCAAGTACTGATGGTTGGCAAGGAATTATGGTCTACACAGCAGGCAGATGGCAGAGCAATCTGATAAGCTAAAATGTGGCTAACAATGAAATGGAGGCAAGGGGCTACAAAAGAATGAGAAAGTAAAGAAGACAAATGAATGAGGAAATAAGGACAAGACAATAAATCTTTGGTGTCACAACTTCACAGGAAACAAAAAGGAGATCCACCAATCAGAAAGCCATCCAATTTTCATTATTTAACCCAAGGCCAAGCTCTATAATGAGGAAGAGGGCATAAGATGGCTGAGAAGGGCCATTGTGCTGTCTTCCTGTGGCATATCTATGTAGCATATCTCTCTTTCATATTTCTCTATCAAATTTTTCTGTCACCTTTACTTATGTTCCTGTCATCTTGACTTATGTTTCTATCTTATCTGAATTCTTCTCTTGCCAAAGGCAAGAACTTGCCAGAAGCAAGCTTGCTTTGCTCCCCTAACTTCCTGGTAACTTTTGGTGAGTTGGCTGGCAAGTTAGAGATTAAGTATGTCTTCTTCTAACTTGGACTCATAGAAAGGTTTCATATTTGGGAAACATGAGTCTGATAGAATATGGATGCTTGGAAGGCAACAGTGATACGAAGAAAAAAAAGAGGAGGAGGAGGAGGAGGAGAAGAAGGAGGAGGAAGAGGAGGAGGAGGAAGAGGAAGAGGAGGAGGAGGAGGAGGAAAGGAAGAAAGAAGGAAGGAAGGAAGGAAGGAAGGAAGGAAGGAAGGAGCCCAAGAACCTTATTTAGAAATAGCAAGCAGGCTTCTATCTAAAAGTATGAAATATGATTATTAGCAATAAAGCAAATAATCACTTAATTTCCATTATCCTCCCTGGCTCACTAAGAGTTTTCAGACTCTCATTCTTTTGTATTTTATCAAGATCCTTTGCTACTCAATGACATTGTTTTATACGGATTTCCAGTGTTCCAGACCTTTCTAGCTCTAAAGCAACACAGAATGGGCACATCTGGAATTATCAAAGTTGGGAAATAAATATGCAGATTGAGACTGGCATATGGTAAAATTTTCCACAAGAAAAACATCTCTATTGTATATAGCCCTAACCATCCCAACTCTGCCACCAATTATATGCCTTTATCCTCTGATCCATTCAAAGAATACAGTGCTGGCTATAGAATACAAACATAACAGGAAAAATACACCTAAACCAAACTTGTGAGTCACCTCACATCTTCGAGGCACTGGGAGAGAGCTTGGAAGAAGGTGGATTGGTGAATATGTAATGGATTTTTTCTAGGTCAGCCTTCGAGAAGGTCTGTCAAGGGTATCTGTGTGCTGCAATGCAATGCAGAAGGGAATTCTTTGAAACCAGTCTTTGCATGGGAAGCTTGGCTCCAAGACCTCTCTCTCTAGGGTGGGCTGGGATACGGTCCTGAGCCATGTGGTTCCTTTTACCTCTTCCCATGGTTCCTAATCCTCAGGAAGTGACCCTCATCCCTGTTGTTGGAATCTGTTGCTCCTCTCCATGGACTTGGAGCTGCCCCTGGCTTATTCTGCAGCTAGGACAAACTACTAGATTGGTGTTGTGGGCAAAGATTTGGCTTGTCCAGCCCTGGCCTTAAACTTCACGGACAAATTCCAATACATCTCTCTTGGTAGAATTCTCTAGAAGAGCTCTTTTCCATTCCAAATTCCCCCCAAAAAGCCTAGAATGAGGATGAACTAGATGAATAAACAAGTTCAATGACCCTGATATGCTGTACTTGATAGGAAAATCACAAGTTCACAACTCTCAGAAGTCCAAATTCCATCAAATTTTAGACAGGAAAACCAGTCCATTTACTATACATTATCTTTCATCCCTGCCGGAGCTAGGCCTGCACACTGTAATCAAACAGAATAGATCCACAGCCAAACATATACATATTCACAAAAGTAAGACAGATAATGACTACAAACACGGCCCCAGCAGTTCAGGTCACACATTGCCTCCATATCAGTTCATGTAAGGTGAGACTTTGCTGCTATATGATCCAACTACAAAAGAGCTTCTCTTTCTCAGAGCTATTTGATGTAAAGATTGTTGGTAAAGGGTTGGAGATCTAGGCTGTGGTGAATGAAGATGATCAAGACAGTTTGTGTGTGTGTGTGTGTGTGTGTGTGTGTGTGTGTGTGTGTGTGTGTTTGTCATGGGGTTTGAGCTCAGGGCCTGGGTACTGTCCTTGTGCTTCTTTTCTCAAGGCTGGTCTTCTGCTACTTGGGCCACAGCTCCACTTCCTGCTTTTTGGTGGTTAATTGGAGCTAAGAGTCTCATGGACTTTCCCTACCTAGGCTGGCTTCAAACCATAATCTTCAGATCTCAGCCTCTTGAGTATCTAGGATTATAGGCATGAGCCACCAGAGCCAGCTCTAACAATTAATTCCTTTTATTGAAGATCATTCACAGGCATAAGAGAGAAAAATATGTGCTGACTTCTCCACTTCGTAAATCAGTTCTCTCTTCCCATGACCTCTGAACCCTCTGCTATAGTAAGGACAGGGGATGCCTCTTCCCACTCCTCACAGTTCCCCTGGCCCCAGCCTCATGGCTCCCTCAGAGAGCATCTTCTGCAGATGGGGACCTATGTGCAGGACCCCAGCACTGAGCTACCCTGTCCATGTCATTGTTGGCTGTACTGTCTTAGACACACAAATGGCTCCTGCTGGCACATCTGCCACCAGGGGTCTGAGCCATCAGCTGTGTTTTCATCTTTGTCTTCTTTACATTGAGCCCTGGTGTCTCCCATAGGAGCCCCAGGCCTGGGACTTGTTTGGTCCTTTAGCATCTTGAGCCATTTCCAGCCACAGACCTTCCAGCAGAGCCCATGCCTTGCACAGCAACCCCTGGTGGATGGAGGCGGTTATGGTGGCTTCTCTCTACTGTCAGAGAGTTTCAGGTGTTGTTTTCCTCCTTCAGTAAATACAAGTTGTCAGTATCTAGCCCACAGCAGAGAAACATGCCCCACATGAGCAGCAGTCTCGTGATCGCCCCGTCAAAGGGAATGCTTTACTTTTCAGATCCTGCAAAGTGCTCCCTCTCATTTTCTAGAAGGAATCCTGTGTCCTACAGGCCAAGTAAATGCCACAGCCCTGACTTCTCCCTGACCGTCTCAGCCCTGCTACACAAGCATTTTTCAGAGGCAGACATACTCACTGTGAGATGAAGTCATTGAATTCCTCACACCACTTGTCTGGATGCAGTAAAGTTGGTGGAGGATTTCTGAAAAACAAAAGCATCTTTTTTTCTTAAAATATAAAATGAAAGGCCAGACACTGGTGACTCACTTCTGTAATTGTAGCTATTTAGTGGGCTGAGATCTAAAACATCATGTTTCACAGCCAACGTGAGCAGAAAAGCCTGTGAGACTCATATCTCCAAATAAGTAGTCTTCCCCCTTAACCAAAGCCAAAAGTGGCACTGTGGCTCAAGTGGTACAGTGCTAGCCTTGAGCACAAAAAGCTCAGGGACAGTGCCCAGGCCTTGAGCTCAAGCCCCAGGACCGACACAAAGAATAAAAATTATATATGTATACACACATATATACATACATATAAATGTGTATACATATGAAAAGGTTCAGGAAGTTACCCTATGAAATAAGAGGAAGAAACATTCTATTTCCTCTCAGATGAGAGTCATTAGTTAGTGGTTAATGCCACTAATAAGGCTAGGAATGTGGCTTAGTGGTAGAGTGCTTGCCTAGCATGCATGAGGCCCTGGGTTTGATTCCACAGTACCACATAAATAAAACCACTGATAGTGCTTAGGTAGTAAATAGTTAGTGGTAAGAGCCAGCCCAGCACTCCTGTGGTCACTGAAGGTCTCCCCACTCCCATTTTCAGCACCCTGAGAGTCAGCTCATCCTTCAGGAGTCCGAGCTCTAGTCCAGGAGGGGGAGCACACAGCCACAGAACTGAGCCTGAGGGTTGTAAGAAAGCCATAAATGCTGTGCGAGGCTTTGGAGAAATAGACTTTTAATTGCACAGGATTTTCAGATCATTATGGTACCATTTGAATTAATTATGTGGTACATCTAAGACACTCATCAATGCATCTGTCACATTTTAACCATTTCCTGGGTGCCAACTGCTTGCAATCTGCAGTGGAGAAATCTAAACAGCAAATCAGTGTCCCCAATCTAAGAGGTGGGGGGGGTGGGGGGAGGGAGACAGAAATGTCCTGCGCCTCCTTCTTAGAGGTTAAGAGAATGAGCAGAGTGGGGAGCCTTCAGTACCAGCCACATCCTGAAGTAAGGCAAGAAGGGAGGAAGGGATGAGTTCTGGATTTATCTGAATTACCTCAAGTCCACCTTCAAACCAGACATGTCAACATTTTAAGAATTAAGATTTTTTTCTCAAGTCATTAACAAAAATAGGGGCTGATGAGCAAGTCAAGTTGAGAAAATTAAGGAACGTTTCTGCACACCTAAGTTGCCACTCAAACTTCAACCTTCTATGTGATCTGTGTTTTCACCTACGTTGTAATTGTTTGCTTAACGGTGTAGATTGCTCAGCTTCAACAAGCTGAGAATTAAAGGCAGCAAAAACTACAGAAGTAAAATATGTGCCAAATAATGCGATTGCAATTTGCCCCTCTATATCCATTTTCTTCTTGTTTCTAAGGATAAAAAGTTTTAACACATTGCTACCACAATTAAAAGACTACAATTTCCTGTGTTCCTTGCCATTAGATGACTGAATTCGGGTTAATGATTATTTAAGTAGAATTGCTATGTGGTATTCTCAGAAAGTCTCTTTTAAACAAAAAAGATAAACTATCTTTTTTTCTGCTTCCTTCTTGCCTCCTGGAGCATGGATGCAAGGGCTGGAGCACAGGCAGCAATTGAGGACATGGGAAAACTTTAAAAGAAAACAACTTTACAAAGCATTAAAAAAAATGAAAACTAGTAGCTGAATATGGCAGAGCAGATAGATAGGAAACTAGATTCATGGTAACATTGCAAAGCTGCCCACCTCCTCTAGATTTCCCCTTTCTGGTCTTAACAGGAGACAGAAATGAGTCTCTATCTCCTTTAAGCCACTTTTATATGTGATAGAGCCTAATCCCAAATCAAATAACATTGTAGATTATCACCCTACCACGTGACTGGAACACAATTTGATACTTGACATAACAGAACACAAGCACCAAGATGTAGGAACACAAGTGCAGGCTGCTTCCCCAGTGTGGGGGTCCCAGGAGATTTCAGAAGAGAATGGACTTACGTTTGCCCTCAGATTAGGATGAATTTTTCAAGTTAGAGAAGGAAAAGGAAAGAAATTCTGGACTTGGGACATAGCATTTGGCAAGCTTGGATAAGTTCAAGAAACACAAGTAATTCAGAAGTTACATTCTATGCTCTGGGTTCTGAAGAAAAGATGTTAGGGAAAGACAAGGTAGGAAGGCGAATGGTAAGAGAAAGAACACAATTCTCTTGCTTTGCATAAGAATTCAGTCATCCTCAGATCTGATTCAAATCCCAAAGGTTGCTAGGCACTGGTGGCTCACATCTGTAACTCTAGCTACTCAGGAGGCTAAGATCTGAGGATCGAGGTTCAAAGCCAGCCAGAGCAGGCGAGTCTGTGAGACTCTTATCTCCAACTAACCAGCAAAAAGCCAAAAATAGGGCTGTGGCTCAAGTGGTAGATGACCATTCTGGAGAAGAAAAAAGAGACAGTACCCAGGGCCCTGAGCTCAAGCCCCTGTACAAACACAAACAAATAACAACAACAACAACAAGATGATGTGAGAACCCTGCTGGAAAGTGCCTAGTTCACTCTACCTCAGGCTGATCACAGAATGTCAGCTTCAGAAATGGCTTGGCTGCCTGAACCCCATGACTCCTGCTGCCAGCAGCTGCAGCTGCCCACTACATGCCTTCCTAGCTTTCCTTTGTGGGCCTCAGTGCTGTTTTTTTTATTTTGTTGTTTGTTTTTTTTGCAGATTTTCCTAGACATTGCAGCTCTGAGCAGGGCTTGCATTTACTGTTTTCTTCTTGGCTTTTTGTTGTTGTTTGTTTTTGGCCAGTCCTCAGGCTTGTATTCAGGGCCTACATACTGTCCCTGAACCTCTGTGCTCAAGGTTAGCACTCTACCACTTGTGCCACACTGCCTCTACTGTTTTTTTCTGAGTAGTTGTTGGAGATAAGAGTCCCATGGACTTTCCTGCCTGGGCTGGCTTCGAAGTGCAATTCTCAGATCTCAGCCTCCTGAGTAGCTAGGATTATAGGCATGAGCCACCAGCACCAGGCCCTTCTTGGGTTCTCAGCTCATTCTCTTCTCACAAGGGACAGCTGCTTATGTAATCCATTGCCTAAAACCCTTATTTCATCCCCAAAGCAGCTGTCCATGAGGAAGCAGCGTGTGCAGATAACTGAGGAGATCTGACTCCAACAACCCTAATGGGTCTTCACACTGGCAGGACTCAGAACGTGTGTCTCCAATTTACTCAGGAACCCCTCAGAGTCTTGTTGTTCTGGCTGTTTTGCTCTCTCCAGCCAAGCTCAGAGGGACCTGCTTGACTAGACAAGCACTTGGCGAGTGTCTGCCATGGAGTGCAGAGCACTGGACCTTCCTGCCCCCAGTCCAGGCAATGCTGGCAGGAGCAGCCTTAGGGCTGGCCTGGGGAGCAGGGTGTCACCACTCACCCCACCCACCCTCACAGCCTCTCATGCAGACCATGCAAGGGCATGTCTTCTCTGAAGCTTGGCATCGATTTGGAGAAGCCTGTGAGAGCTCACAGATGCCCAGCCTTTCCTGGAGTCCATCTTAACTTGGTTCAGCAAGAGGACATCTTGTGCAGGAGCCTAATCTGCATGTAACACAAACCAGTGTGGATCTGAAGAGTCTGAGTGGTCTATTGAACTGGCAATGTAGTCAATAGTTCTCTCTCTACTCAGAGAGAACCCCCGAAAGTAGTGGGTCTTGTTGTCCAATCCTCAGACACTATCCACACCTGTTCTACAGACAGCAGAGACGCTGCTGCGTGATTAAGGTGGAGATCTGGAAAGGAGACGCTATCTTGGCATCCAGACTGGCCTATTTAACCAAGGGTCTTCCAAAGTGAAGAAGGGAGGCCAAGAGACACAGCAAGCAGAAGACAGGCTTTTTTGCTCAAAGTTAGTGCTCTACCACTTGAGCCATAGCTCCACTTCCAGCTTTTTGGGTGGTTAATTGGAGATGAGAGTCTCACAGACTGCTTCTTGGGAACTTGGTCTTCATATCTCAGACTCTTGAGTAGCTAGGATTACAGGTATGAGCCTCCAGCACTCAACTGGGAGATATATTTTTAGGATCTGAACTCAAGCCCCTCACATTTGCTAAGCAAAGGCTCTACCACTTGAAGCAGGCCACTAGCCCTTTTTCTTTTAGTGTTGCTGTGTTTCAGATAGGGCCTTGTGGTTTTGTTCAGACTGGCCTCAGGCTAAAATCCTCCTACCTTTGCCTCCATAGTAGCTGTAGTGATGGGTATATACCATCATGCCAGGTCTCAGGGATGTTGACTTAAGTTGGATTTGACACCATAACCCTCATCACTTAACTGTGTGTGTGTGTGTGTGTGTGTGTGTGTGTGTGTGTGTGTGTGTGTGTGTTGCTGAGGAGTAAACCCAGGTACTCTTGAATGTAGGCAAGCTTTTATCACTGAGCCAATGTCCCAGTCTATTCCTCAACTTTTGAAGCCCATATGTCCACAACTCCCTGAATATATCCAACCAAATTAAGTAAATTATTTAAATCTGATTATAAATATTACCTGCTGTCAGAACACTGTGTATACAAGAGTGGTGAGTTGGAGTGAAGTAAATGCAGTAAATGTCCCACTGAGCACTTACTACAGCCAAGTTCCAGCAAAGAGAATCACAGGTAAGTCACACAAAAACCACCCCTGTTCTATGAAATGGGAACCATTACCCCATGTTCATTGGTAGGGGGAAAAATGCAGCTTCAAAGAAGAAATTTTCAGCTGGGCATGATGGTACATGCCTACAATCCCAGCACTTAGAAGACTGAGGCAGGAGGATCTCAAGTCCAAGTCTAGTCTAGTTTACATAATGAGAACTTGTCTTAAAAAGAAAAAAAAATTTCAAAACTATCCAGCAAATTGTGGAAGAGGCAGGTTTTAAATTAAGGTATTTCTTTCTCCCAACTCCACACATTTCACAATTTGCTGTATTTATCTCACCAAGAGGCTGTTGCTCTGGAAGAGCAATTAAGAGAATAAGCATGCAAAAAATGACAGAAACCAATTAGCAGAAGATACAAAATGAAATCCTTGAGCCCACCAACACTCAGCAAAGCAACATGAAGAAGATTCTTCCAGAAGGCCTGCTTCATTAAGGGGGCTTTCTGGAAGTGGGAAATTTAAGGCAGGTCCTGAAGGGGGGTGAGTAGGGACACGCATAGAGTAGGTAGTGCAGAGGAGAGGGCAGGGGTAAACAGGGGAATAAGAAGGGAAGATATAAAGGCTGAAGTACAATCTCTAGTAACTGCCTACACTAAACACTCCACAATGTGTTCAGAAAGAGTTCTACTTATTTACTCATAAAAGCAATAAAGCAAGACACGTGAACATAATTACTGTTGGGAGAGTATTAACTACACTACAGAACTGTCATTCTGACTGCAATTAGTGGATGCCATTAATGAAGTTGAACAATGAGGCTTGGGCAGGTGGCCCTTCCCTTACAGCGCCCCCCAGCAAAGTGGCTTTTCTCCCTAAGCTGTGTCTCACACGTTCAAAGCCAATTAGTTCAGAATGGTTATGTTTATTTGTAACATATAACTTCAGATCAGGGTTAAAAAAACAACAACAAACCATTCCCCTCTATAGAAACACAGAAAATAAAAACCAAGCCTTACTGTCACCCTGACACCTAATCTCAGGCTCCACCCCATAACATCATGGTTGGATTTTATAGGCATTGGTTATATTTGTTATTAAGTAAAAGTATGTATAATATGCATAATATTTTATATAGTATGTAAAATTTTATATAATATGTAGTTATGTATAAATTATGTAATATAATGTGTGAGCTATTATATATAATATATGGTATGATATATGCTATATATCACATAGTACATATTATAGACAGTATTGCTTTCCTATTCTGTAGGAATATAATTCATACAATATGGATTTTCTAATGTTGAGAACAGTAAAATTATATGCTTATGGTCTCAGTATCTACTTTTTCCATTCAGCATTAAGATTGTCTTACATCTCCTTTCATACTTAAGCGACATTCTATAGCATGGGCAGGCTGTAGTTTATTTGGCCATTTTTCTGTTGGAGGATGGTTAGGTTGCTTCAATTTTTCTCAGTGTGAGAAAGAAGGTTGACATGGCTTACATGTGTTACATGAATTCCTAACTCATTCCTACCTCTTGTCTGGTACCAATAGCTCTTGCTGGTCAGACTGCCAATTCCACCAAGCAACTTCAATGCTCAAAGAGCACACATTAAGGCTGTCATCTCCTGATGGCTCAGGAAGCACTTCCAGAGCAGAGGGGACACAGAGCTAAAAGTCAAGGAGATAACAAGCTAAGGGCAGCATGGGAATGGGGAGGGGACTGCTAATGGTGATGCTTGGGCCACAGCCATAGACTACCCTGTGACCTCTGACCTCTGACTCTTTTTTTTTTCAAATTTTTATTATCAATCTGATGTACAGAGAGGTTACAGTTTCATACGTTAGGCATTGGATACATTTCTTTTTTTTTTTTTTTTTTTTTTTTTTTGCCAGTCCTGGGCCTTGGACTCAGGGCCTGAGCACTATCCCTGGCTTCTTTTTGCTCAAGGCTAGCACTCTGCCGCTTGAGCCACAGCGCCACTTCTGGCCATTTTCTGTATATGTGGTGCTGGGGAATCGAACCCAGGGCCTCATGTATATGAGGCAAGCACTCTTGCCACTAGGCCATATCCCCAGCCCTGGATACATTTCTTGTACTGTTTGTTACCTTGTCCCTCATACCCCCCCTCCTCCCCCTTTCTCTCCCCCCCCCCCAAGGTGTTCAGTTCACTTACACCAAACAGTTTTGCAAGTATTGCTTTTGTAGTTGTTTGTCTTTTTTTACCCTGTGTCTCTCAAATTTGGTATTCCCTTTCAATTTCCTGCATCCAATACCAGTATACAAGGTTTCCAATATACTCAGATAAGATTACAGAGATAGTGTAGGTACAACCACAGGAAGGTTATACAAGAACATCATCAATAATAGAAGCTATATATACACATGGGACGTTTAAAGAAGTAGTTACAACTGTGATATAACAATTGTTTCCATAACATGGAGTTCATTTCACTTAGCATCATCTTATGTGTTCATAAGGGTATAGCTATTGGGCCTTGTGATGCTCTGCTATGACTTGCCTAAACCTGTACTAATTATTCCCAATAAGGGAGACCATAGAGTCCATGTTTCTTTGGGTCTGGCTCACTTCACTTAGTATAACTTTTTCCAAGTCCTTCCATTTCCTTACAACTGGGACAATGTCATTCTTTCTGATAGAGGCATAAAATTCCATTGTGTATATGTACCACATTTTCCTGATCCATTCGTCTACTGAGGGGCATCTGGGTTGGTTCCAGATTCTCGCTATGACAAATTGTGCTGCGATGAACATTGTTGTGCTGGTGGCATTACTGTGATTTTGTTTGTGGTCTTTTGGATAGATATCCAAAAGTGGGGCTGCTGGGTCATAGGGGAGTTCTACATTTAGCCTTCTGAAGAATCTCCATACTGCTTGCCAGAGTGGCTGAACCAGTTTACATTCCCACCAACAATGAAGTAGGGTTCCCTTTTGGCCACATCCCCTCCAACAATTGTTATTGTTAGTTTTCTTGATATATGACATTCTTACTGGGGTGAGATGGAATCTCAATGTTGTTTTGATTTGCATTTCTTTTATGGCCAGTGATGTAGAGCATTTTTTCATATGTCTCTTGGCCATTCTCATTTCCTCATCAGAGAAGTCTCTTTGTAAGTCTTTGGCCCACTTGATGAGGGGGCTATTGGTTCTTTGCGGTTTTGTTTTGGAAGAAGGTAATTTTTTTAGTTCTGCTGACCTCTGACTCTTGCAGTGTCACAGTTTGAGCACTTCACCTTGTGACAAGAATCTGCCACCAGGTGCCAATAGTGGGTGTACAGTATTTCTGCTTGAGAAGAAATGAAAGAAGTAGTTAACATTAGAAAATATATGGTATGAAAATGATA